>NC_044919.1:28971278-28993789 GCF_003576645.1 Ipomoea triloba | reverse complement strand
ATATATATATATATATATATATATATATATATATATATATAGTTTGTTTGTTTGTATTTATATTAAATACCCACCAAAGTATTAAACATTGTTTTTTTTTTTTTCCTCTTGTGACAATTTTTTTCTTTTTGTGTGTGGGGTGGCTACATGTACATTATGTGGGGAATATGGTATCATGGATTCATGGTTGTGAAGATAAATATAATATGTGCAGTTCAACTATCAGCTTAGGCTTTTAGTTGAGATGGAGTATATGCTTTAATTTGGTATTAGAGCCATGCAAAAGGTCATGAGTTCGAATCTCCGTGTTGCTTGGTTGGAAATCCACCGCACACGTTGAGAACTTGGAATTATTATTTATTAAAATAATTTAGTTGAAAATGAGGAGGGTGTATCAAATATGGCGCCGCGTCTAAATGATTTATTATGTAAAATTTATCATTTTAAAATTTGGTAACGTGAGAACCCACAATCACTACTCAGAGTGTATATTAGGTAAATACCGTTATTGCATAATAATTTGCAAAGTATATAGAAAAAATATATCTTGAAAAAATCATGTGCAACGAAAATCAATTGATAATAGATTGATAAGAACCAAACTCTGTGATGTGACAAATTTATTGGTTTGGTGTGAGAAATTGAAGATTGGAAAAAAGGAGGCATTATTAACATCATCGTAGCAATAATGGTTTGAATTGTGATTACAATAATTGCTACTTTTGTTTGGTCGCTGTTAAGCAGTAAATTCACAGCTGAACGAGTGCTGCTTATCATTGAGTTGGAACAATTATTACCAGCCATCAGCCCCCTCATTTTAATCCCATAATTATTGAATTCAAATCCCATCTGAGAATCCTAGATAATCACCCCTCTATTTACCAATTACCCCTCTTAATCCTGTATTTAATCATGATCAATTACACTGTGACATGTCTAAATATCTTATTCACATAGTGTAAAGTTTTATCGTTTCAGAAACTCTACACTCATTAACTGAATCTCTAACCTTACAGTTAATTGTATTAGTAACTCGCTTATTAAGTTACTTGGTTTGTTTTCGTTAATTTTAGTTGGTTGATTGCTATCTTAACAAGAACTTTGAGTGACTTATAGTACCTTCATCAGTCGTATGAAGTTATTGAGTTTGTTTTCTTTAATTTTAATTTGGCCAATTGCTATCTTATTATCGATTGCTTCAAATAACTTTGTGATTGTACAAACAATTCTTTGATTAGCTACCCTAAGTTACTAGGTTTGTTTTTGTTAATTTTAATTGACTAATCGTTATCTAGTCAGTTATCTCAAATAATTTTATAGTTATATACTAGTAGTTTGTTTATTAGTTATTTTAAGTTACTAAATTTGTGTTCGTTAATTTTAATTAGTCAATTGTCATCTTATAAGTTTCAAGTAACTTTTACAATTGTATGAGCAACTTGTTTATTTGCTAATTTTCATTAATTTATGTTATTCAATCATTATCTTATTAGTTACTTTATAAATGTATTTACAGTTAACTTATTTATTTTTGTAGCATGAGTGATAAGTTTAGTTTTGCAACATGTTGACGGTGGGAGGGATGATATCTGCGGTTGGGCTTTGCAGGGAAGGGATAAGCCGTGGCTGGTTGGATTTTCCGACGGCGTTAATCGGACGGGCAATAAATGGAGTGGGGGGACACGTGTAAGCCCCACAAGGGTGCAGGCATGGTCCCCACGCAAGCCACTTGACTATAATGTTAACCATGGTTAGAATTTGACCGCAGTACCTAGTCCATCAGTCATCACCATAACATGGACGTCTTACTAATAAAACCTTATCTTCTCTGCAGTTTCTCTCTCTCTGTTTCTCACTTTCTCTCTCTCTCTCCTCAGCAAA
Organism: Ipomoea triloba; assembly: GCF_003576645.1. Classification (NCBI taxonomy): domain Eukaryota; kingdom Viridiplantae; phylum Streptophyta; class Magnoliopsida; order Solanales; family Convolvulaceae; genus Ipomoea; species Ipomoea triloba. The sequence continues at coordinate 28,991,908 of NC_044919.1, read as the reverse complement.
TCTAAGCTTGTTAATGTGGCTTCAGATCTGAAGCTTCACGAGCACTGATCCGAGCGCGAAGGAGTTCATCACTGGAATTAACTGTCCCACCTTTGAACCGTACAATGGCGTACTCGTTTCCGGAGGAAGTGTTGGAGCACGTGTTCTCGTTTCTGAGCTCCGACAAGGACCGGAACGCGGTGTCGCTGGTGTGTAAGTCGTGGTTCGAGATCGAGAGGTGGTGCCGGAGGAGGATATTCGTCGGAAACTGCTACGCCGTGAGCCCTAGCATCATGATCCGCCGTTTCCCCGAGGTCCGATCGCTGGAGCTCAAGGGGAAGCCTCATTTCGCGGATTTCAATCTGGTTCCCGAGAACTGGGGCGGTTTCGTCTACCCCTGGATTATCGCCATGTCCCGCTCGTACCCTTGGCTCGAGGAGATTAGGCTCAAGAGAATGGTCGTCAACGACGAGAGCTTGGAGCTCATCGCTAGGTCCTTTAAGAACTTCAAGGTCCTCGTCTTTGCGTTTTGCGAGGGGTTCACTACTGATGGACTCGCCGCCATAACCGCCAAGTGCAGGTCGGTCAATATTCTCACGCTTTATTTCATGGATAAATTTTGACGGTAATGTTGCAATAGTTTGAATCTTTCGGTGCGTAGTTGAGTGTCTTGTTTGCGTTTGGAGTGGGTGGAGTAAAGTTCCTATAACTTTTACAACATCGCTATATTTGCTACTTTGCTAGTCAACAAATAGAGTTTTAGGTATTTTTTCACTCAAACTTTTGGGCCTTTCATTTTATTGTTTTCAGATAGGAGTTTGAATATAGCGTTCTATCTATGCCTGCATTTATTAGCAACCTTTAATTCAAGGACTGAATGAGTTTTATGTTGGCGCTGTTGACTTGGTATTACAAGTTACACTCCATGGGAGCGACCTATTGGCCTTCTTCACCCTCATCGGGCGGTGGGACTGCCCTATTGGCCTTCTGCACACCCACCCTTGTGTACTGGCTGCTGGTTTCTCTAGTCGCTAAAAAAATAGAATGAGTTTTATGTTAGTTTCACTTCCATTCATTGAGTTAGGGAACATTTTGAGAAGTTCTTGATTTTTATTCCTTGTCTCCTCCCCTAGAATTACTGTATTTGCTATTTTATGGAGTGTTTGTAAGTTTTTTGATACATTGCTTTTGATGTGCATTGCAAAGTTGTTGGAGTTCAATTAGTTTTCGGTTTTAAAAAATCGTGTAATGTTGCAGGAATATGAAGGAACTAACCCTGCGAGAGTGTGATGTGGAGGACCTAAGTGGGTATTGGCTTATTGATTTATCTGAGAACTGCACGTCGCTGGAGTCTCTTGACATAACTTGCTTGAGCTGTGAGGTGAGCTTCTCAGCTCTGGAGCGATTGGTTTCCAGGTGTCCTAATCTAAGGACGCTTCGCCTCAACCGTGCCCTCCCACTAGAGAAGCTTCACATCCTTCTTCGCCGTGCTCCCCAGTTGGTTGAGTTAGGCACAGGTGCCCTCACGGCTGAGGTCCGTTCCGATACATTTTCCAACCTGGCTGATGCTTTTTCAGGCTGTAAGCAACTTAAGGGTTTGTCTGGGTTTTGGGATGTGACTCCAGCTTACCTTCCAGCAATATATCCAGTCTGCTATGGAATTACGTCTTTGAATTTAAGCTATGCTAGTATTCAGAGCCCGGATCTTTTCAAGTTTGTAAGCCAGTGTCACAACTTGCAGCGGCTATGGGTATGCTTTATGTGTTTCTTCTATATTGATTTGCTTTATTATTATTATTAAATTAAAGTATCCTCGAGAAGGAAAAATAAGAAATATAGTACACATTATCTGAACATTAGAGTACCAATTAGTGTTTTACTGTTAAGGAGTTATTAATCCTTGTACCACTATCCATATCATCCAATGGTTAGGGGAAGGATATTGCCACTATCAACATATTAAAGCACACTAACAGTTTCACATCTTATAGAGAGTACTACTTCTGTGTTTTTGAACAGCTTGTTTTGATTATCCATCCTAAATGAAGCTCTTCTAGCCGCTTACTATCTATCCCTGAACTCACGAGAGATATGCAACTGCAGGTACAGGATTACATTGAAGATATTGGTCTAGAGGCTATTGCTGCGTCTTGTAAGGATCTTCAAGAACTCAGAGTTTTTCCTTCTGACCCTTATGGAGCGGATCCAAATGTAATTTTGACAGAGCAAGGTCTTGTAGCCGTCTCTGAGGGCTGCCCCAAGCTGCAGTCAGTATTATACTTTTGCCGCCAAATGTCAAATGCAGCATTAGATGCTATTGCTCGGAACCGTCCTAATATGATCCGGTTCCGTCTCTGCATTATAGAGCCTCGAACTCCTGATTATCTTACCCTAGAACCTCTAGATACTGGTTTTGGGGCCATTGTACAACACTGCAAAGATTTGCGGCGGCTTTCCCTCTCTGGTCTGCTCACTAATAGGGTGTTTGAGTACATCGGGAGTCATGCTAAGAAATTAGAGATGCTCTCTATAGCTTTTGCCGGGGATAATGATCTGGGCCTCCATTACGTGCTATCAGGGTGTGAAAGCCTGAGAAAGTTGGAGATCAGAGACTGCCCTTTTGGGGATAAGGCTCTCTTGGCCAATGCTGCAAAGCTGGAGAAAATGCGATCCCTTTGGATGTCTTCTTGCTCAGTAAGTTTTAGAGCATGTAAGCTCTTAGGCCAAAAGATGCCTAGGCTTAATGTTGAAGTTATAGATGAGAGGGGCCCTCCAAATTCAAGGCCAGAAGATGACCCTGTCGAGAAACTCTACATTTACCGAACAGTTAGAGGTCCAAGGCTCGATACGCCTGAATTTGTTTGGACAATGCATGAAGACGCAGCATTGAGGTTTTCTTAAGGTTCACATAACAATGAAACGTTATATGCCTGTGTTATTATCCTGCATACCTACATTAAGTGACACATTCTGTGGTTGAAGAGAGCGAGGAGGAGAGGGCTGCCTCCATGGCTGAAGAGTACGGTGAGGAGAGAGCGGGACGGGGCAGGCTGGAGGTTGAAGCTGCAGAATGTACAACGGGGAGGCTATAGAGTTCAAATGCCAGTTTGTTTTGTACTCAAGCTGAGCTAGTCTAAGGCACTTATTAACTACAAAGTAATAAAGATTCAAGACAATTATTTCTGTGTTTGTATCAGTTAGAGTTACTCTCATTTTCCTCGGCACGTTCACCATTGTAACTATTGCAGACTTCTGCATATCTTTATGTATCTGTTTGTTGGTTTGCATTGATGAATATTCTTCAGCTGGAGTTCCATAATGTCTTTGTTTACTGGTCAATAAATTTACTCATGTCATAAGGTATATAATTCATGGATTACGTAGCCCCCTTTATAATTCTGCACATGTGAATGTTTCTGCAGAAGTTAATGTCAAATTGAACATACTTTTGCTTTAAACAGGTTTGCTTTCATTGCAGTGCAGCTGCAACTAGTGACAGTGACTTTGAGACATAGTGAATGGAATCTCAGGACACAACTCAACTGGTTGACTAATTCAAAATGGAGTTCAGAGTTTTGCTTTGACTGTCGCTACCTGACACCGACACAACTTCGCAACGAATCTAAAATAGAATCAAGAGCTTTTGGTCATGTCGCAACGAATCTAAAATAGAATCAAGAGCTTTTGGTTTGATGACGATATTACTACTGGCAATGGTATCGTTGAGGTACATCTCGTGATTTACTTTTTAATCCTTTCGAAATTTACTTTTTAATCCTTTCGAAACGGTCATCCTTAAGGTGCATTTTGGTATTTACTTTTTAATCCTTTGGAGATTTAAAGATTTGGAGGGTGGTGACAGGAGGGAAGACACAGACAATAACACAACATACACTGCACCCAAAAACCCAGCAAAGAAAAGGCCCAGTGGCTGACCCTGAGATGAAAAGAGAAGGGGAAAATGGTGAAAAAAGCAATAATACTGTGAGTGACAGTGGGAGGGGCAGAAAGTAAAAGCAAGAAGAGAGGAGAGAGGAGAGGGGAGCCATATTTGCATTATTGTGATCTATACCATTAGTCAATCTGTGTCTCTGCTATCATTCTGCAAATCTAAAAAGATGTGGGAGAGGGTACAGTGATACAGTTAAAAGGATTGAAAGAAAAAGGTCTTTTTCTTCATTGGTTGATAATGCATGGCATACATACATACATATCATCACAACCTTCATTCTTCCCATACCCATTCCTGCTTTTTTTCCTCTTCTCTATTCATCATCTTCTTTGACTTTACTGCTAACTTTACTGTCATTCACCTTATTTCTTTCATCTCACTTTTTATTTTTCTTTTACTTTTTTTCTTTAAGCAACTTTTCACATGAGATTATGAATAGACAAGTCAGCAAATAAATTATTATTATTATTATTATTATTATTATTATGGGTGAAATCCTAAACTATTATCCCACTACTGTGTAATAATTCACAAAGTATATAGGAGAACAATAACTTTGATCGAGAGAATGTTGACAAGAATATAATTTCTGACATAATTATGCTTCGCCCATTCAGCTACCCTAATGGAGCTAGTGAGTGCAGCGCGCGCGCGCGCGCACACACACACATATATATATATATATATATATATATATATATATATATATATATATATATATATGAACTCTATAAATTTGTACCCACACTCGTGAAGAAGTAAATTGAGCTAATTTAATTTTAAAGTTAGCATTAAACGGTACATTTTTATACACAAAATCTAACAGAAACCTAAACCATAATGGGGTGTTTGGTAAGATGAAATTGTAATTTTATTCCTACCGAACTCTATGGAATTACAATTTCATGATTTAGTTGGAGGGATTACAATTCCTAGGGTCTCTCTAGGAATTACAATTCCACACTTTGTGGAATTGTAATTCAATAGTAAATGACTATTTTATCCTTATGCTTATTATCGTATTATTATACAAGGAAATTTTAGTTTATTCATTTCTTCCCTATCATTATATTCATGTTTATCAAACAATGTAATTTAAATTTCACATTATTATTTTCTCGCTTAATTACAACTTTTTTCTCTCTTAATTTCCTCCAACCAACCAAGCACCTTGATAATATTGTGGTTTTGGGAGGAAAAAATTGGTGGCAAGAATATGTAGTGGGCATTAAATTGGGGGTTTAGGGATGTAAACGGAGTAATGATTTGATTTGGTCAAAAAAGTTGGAGAAATGGGACTGTGGAAGACTGGTACGAAGTGACGGAAGCCTGTTTTGTACTTGCCCAACTTGCCTTGCCTTGCCTACTCCTTCAAAATCTTGTCAAATCCAACTCTGTCCAACATCTTTAATTTGCTTGCAGGGTTTAACATTAAATTCCACTCTTTTTATCTTATGTTTAATCCTTTAATTTCAGTGAGATTAATCAACAACTTTATTAACTCATTGACATATGCAAGATAGATGCATTATATTATTAAAGCTAAATAGAATATATAGTATACAACAATGATTTTCATGATGCCCACTGTGTAGGATGGATCATGGATGAACATAAACACCATGAGAAAATAGTCCATGCCATTATCAATAGTAATGGTAGCTGAGTTCTCAATGCAAACATAAAAGCGAACAACTTTTTGTTTTATTATTTTTGAAAATTTAGAGTTTATAACTTGTTGTTACAGTTACATTATCATCATTTGATTGCCTCTATATTGGCGGCCGCCGCATTCAAGATATGTTGTTGTGCAATGGTGGCCTTGATTTTATCTTATTTGCAGACCTTGTGATAACACATTGTATTGTCTGGTGTAGGAGTTTAGTGTGTTTTGTGCATCTTTTTGTATAGTAGAAATGATATGACCATTCAATGTGTTTTGGCTTTTGTGTTATGCCATATATATATATATATGCATGGTCTACATTATTGTTTAATAATTGATTTTTTGGGGGAGAAAGTCTCAAGTATGTAGTGTTACACAATGCAAGACCTATCTATAACAATATCTCCCATACTAAACATCACAATATGGCACAAGTCTATCAAAGTGGGGACTGGGCCTCTTCTCCCTTTTGTTTTTCTTTATTTTCAACTTTTTGTTTAGAATAGAAGAATGGAGAAAGAACCTAGAAATTAAAAAAAAGAAAAGTTGAAAAGAACATAATATTAATATTAATATTAATATTTTTGAATGAGGATGGAAACTAATAGGAATATTATATTTTTAAATTATTGTAGTTGATTGGAAATGAGAGCGACATTCAATACCTAATTTTCTGTTACGAATATTAGAGATTTGGGTTGAGCTTCTATGTTTAGAAATGTATAATTTAGTATTGTGTATTGAGATTATATTGACTTGATTTATTCTTATGGATTTAGTGCAAGTTCATAAGATAATCCAGTGAAGCTGAAAAACTTAGGCTATCAGAGAGAGAGAGAGAGAGAGAGAGAGAGATCTAATTAAAATCAACGTCATACACTTAAGGAACTTCTCTCTTTGGGATGGCAAGGGAGCTTACCTACCAATTGAACACAAAGCTCGAGTTCCAAAATATATACTTTTTTGTCTCATTTTACATATCTTATATTAGGCTTTTAAGAAATATATGGCATTCATCAATCTCCATGTCAATGCTCGAATGGTTTTGTCTTCTTATCTTACTACTTGTGAGTAGGGATCTCAATGGATTGGGCGTGAGCCGAGAAGGGCTACATTCATCACCTGACTCACATTTTATTTTATTTTATTTACCCACCCCAACCCGCATCAGATGGACTTTTTCAAACCCATCCCTGCCCTACCGGGAGCAGGTGCCAACTACGGGTACCCATAATTTATTATCTTATTAAAAAATTAAAATAATATTTAATTCACATCTATATGCTAAAATAATAAAATTCACTAATTATATTAAAACATAAAATAATAAAAATATTCAAATATAATGCTAACTAAATTGTTAATTTTTTAAAAAATAAATTTATTAGTTTAGAACTAAAAATAATAAAAAATAAATAAAAGTTCTAGGAACCTTTATTATTAACTACATACTAATATTTATTTTACTATATACACCACACACACACACATGACGAGTCGGGTGAAATTCTAAGTGAGTTTTGTACCTAAAATTCGAATCCAACCAGATCTATCGCTCACCCACTATCACCTAAAAAACCCAATCCATATAGGGTGGATTCGAATTGATAGGCGAATTAAAATTGCTATCCCTACTTGCCAGCATTGTACTTCAGACATTATAAATGCTTGATGTTTATCAGACATCATAAGCAACTGCTTTATTAGGATGTGTTACCAACTTACCAATTACCATAGGCTATTAGCTTCAATGGAAAAAAGATATGGGCACTGTTTAGTAAATGACCTGTTAACTGATAATTTTTAACTAATTGGGTTAGAGGATATAACTAGTTGATAACATTAGTTGATTGTAAAAAAATGTTTAGTAAATTAGTTTTTAACTGATAACTATTTGAAATAATTTCTTTTCTTAAAAAACTAATTGACAAAGTTACTTTGAATAGCTTTTTGAATTTTATTTAATATTTTTGAGTTACAAAAAGTTGATTAACCAAACACATATATTTAAATTTTAACGAAGTCAAATAGCTAATACTGGTCAAATAAGTTAAAATTGACTTATAGGTTAATTATTTTAAAAAAGGGCATGATGCCATTTTAGGCAGTTAACAGTTGATGAACAACCTAACCATTTGTACCTGTCAACCACAAGAAACCGTTCTAGATTCATTTAACAGTTTAATCTAGGAATGACAATATATGTTCATAGAAACTACAAATATTATTCACATGAACATATGTTCTATCATTCTAGGATTAGAGAAGCTGGGTCTGTTTACTAACTGAAAATTTTCTCCAGTTTTCTGGAAATTTGGAAAATTAGAAAATTAGAAAACAGAAAACATGTTTATTAGCACAATTTTCCATTTTGAGAACATGAAATAATTTTCCAGTTTTCTGGAAAACTGAAACACTATTAAAAACTGTTTTCTAAATGGAAAACAGAATCAGCTATCATCTATTAGACTATATGTCACTATAACCACATTCTCACCATTATCTACTTACATATGTGTTCATTACTATGATTACATTCATTATCATCTTCTATTTTTTCTACTTGCAATACTTATTTAAACATAACTTATGCTTAAATTATACATCATTCACATTATCAAAATTAAAAATTGAAATCTATACCATATTTTATATTTTGATTGAACTCAATTAGTTATTCGTTCGGATATTTTTAATTATGTTAAATCGGATATAAGTTTGGTCCCGATATCGAATATTGAAATTTCACATATATTACTATATCAAAATTCAAAATAAAATTTACATATTATATACATGTCATTCAAATAAATATATCCAAACATATTTTAAATATTAGCTCAAAAAATATTAATATTATCTAAAGTAAATTTTATGTAAACTTAATAGGTTATTGGTTCGGATATATTTTTATTTATTGTTAATTTTATAACGTTAATCTAAAAAAATAAATTAGAAAAAATAAGTGTTAGTAAACAAGTTTTCTAAACAGAAAACAGAGAATAAAAACAGAGAATGAAAACTGAAAAATTGAAAAAACAAAAAACAAAAAACAGTTTTCTGTTAGTAAACAGACCCTTTACTTCTGAATAAGGAACTAATGCTGACTCCACCTTCTGTTTGAGTTCTGTGCTCTTAGGTTCCATGGAGTGAAAGCTCCTCAAGGGCTCAAAATCTTCATCCTCAAGGACGCATGTCCGCTTCTAAATAATCGATGCGGGTCCCTTTTTGGGGTCCGATGGACGCATGTTCTCTTCACTCCCAATTTTAAAAAAGTTGAGAAAAAAGACAATAATAGGCAATTTTTATAAATTCGAATTTATTTTTAAAATTTTTTATTTTTATTAAATATTAATTAATTAATAACTATAAATTCGAATTTATTTTTATTAAATATTAATTAATTAATAACATAAACAAAAATTTTTAAATTTTAAACAGTCATTAGTAATACTGTGGATTGCACGATACTAATAACATATTTTTATTTATTTATTTCATTATTCGTACTGGGACTATATTGTAAACTTTCACGACATTTATATCACTAAAGTAGCAATGGATTACACAAGTCAATGACGACTACCAAAGTCCATTATATAATTAATCTACATGGGCACAATTATTCATCGATTGAAGAATCAGAAGAACATATATCCCGAGCTTGTACCCACATACCAATATACCTATATTGATATACTACATGTAACCATATTTTGAATTCCAATATATTATTAAAAATTTCACGTTTACATATTTTGGCACGTCCAGTGGGACAACTCTGCCTCTCATCTCTTCATAGGCACCAATATGAGGGTAAACCCCATATGAAATTTTAAATGGAGGAAGCTAAATGATACTCCTTGGAACGGCCTCATATCCATACTCCTTGGCACGAGATGAAACGGCCTCATATCCCTATCTCCTTGGCACGAGTTAAAACGGCCTCATATCTCTTTGGCACGAGTCAAAACGGCCTCATATCCATACTTCTTGGCACGAGTCAAAACGGCCTCATATCCATACTTCTTGGCACGAGTCAAAACGGTCTCATATCCATACTTCTTGGCACGAGTTGAAATGGCCTCATATCCATGCTCATTAGCACGAGTGAAAACGGACTTATATCTTTAACTGTAGTGTCGAGACTTCCTTCCACTACATACTTTCGGGTGGTATATGTTCTCAAATGGCGTACAAGCAAGTCTCGAGTCAAAAATGTTTGTTCTTCTGAAGGGCTTCCGGATTCAAATGGCTTGATCTTCAATGTGGGTTTAGAGCAACATTTGGCATAATATTCATGGAGGGGCTTTTACATTTATGATCATTTTATTGAAGCTAATTCTATGATTTTTCCTAGGATGAATACATAGAAATGAGAGGTCCTATTTATAGTTGTAGGATAGAAGAGTTTTGATAAATTCAAACTCTTTTGATATTATCTAATTAAAATTAAAAAATTAGATAATATCAATATTCCAAAATCTATTTAAATATACTAATATAAAAAATAATCAAAATTAACAAATTTTTAGTGTCAACAAATGACCCCTCGAGATTTGCTTGTACGCCACTTGAGATCATATACTACTCGAAAGTATGTAGTGCAAGAAAGTCTCGACACTACAGTTAAGGTATAAGGTCGTTTTAACTCGTGCCAAGGAGATATGGTCATATGGATATGGGTCGTTTTAACTCGTGTCAAGGAGCCTTGAACATTAGGCCGTTTTAACTTGTGCTAAGGAGTATCATTTAGCTTCCTGCATTTCAAATTTCATATGGGGTTTGCCCCATATCGGTGCCTATGAAGAGATGAGAGGCAGAGCTGTCCCACTGGGCGTGCCAATTTGTACACAAAGAAAATTGAATAATATATTTGGGATTCAAAATTCTAGTTTCATGTTAAATATCAATATGGGTGTGAGTGCAATATCTTTGGATATATGGTCCTCTGATTTTTCAACTAGATGCATATCTTGAAATTAAACTCCATTAAAGGGGGCTTGTATATATAGCTTGTTATTCATTGAAGGGTCTCTGGGTTCAAATGACTTGAACTTCAATGGGGTTTTGGAGCAACATTTGACATAATCTTTATGGAGGAACTTTTACATTTAAGATCATTTTATTGACTCTGATTCTATGATTTTTCGTAGGATGATTACACAGAAATAAGAGGTCCTATTTATAATTATAGGATAGAAGACTTTTGATAAGTTAAAACTCTTTTAATATTATTTAATTAACAAATTAAATAATATCAATATTATCCAAAATCTATTTAATTATACTAACATTAAAAATAATAATATTTAGCAAATTTTCAGTGTCCGAGAACACAATTATTTTTAGCTCAACTAAATTCATGGTGTTTGTCCATGAAATTATAGTCGTTTTTTATTAAGTCATAAAAAATTCTGCAAGCACACTTAAAGTCTTTACCGATAATCTAACCAAAATTTCAAGCAATAAATCTGTCGGTAAATTGCAGCTTTCCATTTTTAATTGACAGTTGAGGGAGAGTTTTCAAAATCTAACAATTCAATCCAACATGAACAATCCAAAGCTTTACCCTCAATCTACGAGCAATAAAATAATGATGTACCTTTAATCCTCAACGAAATTTGAAACTGGGGATGAGGATAACGACTGTGGAGACTGAAGCGAACGGAGTTTTAACTTTTGAGGTCGCCGTAAAGAGAAGAAGATAGAGCAGGGTCCGGTAGGTTGTAACTCTTGTATTTATTTGTTGTATTCTATGACTCTTCTAAATAATTCAAAATTACTAATCACATATAGTATCAATCCTAGTAAGATTGTAACTGTTATCTTGTATTTATTTGTTATATTCTGTGACTCTTCTAATTAATTCAAAATTACACTTCTCATCCACACAACATAATTATACATTTTTTTTAATCGTTTAAGAAAACTAACTTTAATAATACCAATTTTACTTAACTGTAATCTAAAATTTAATAAATATATAATTAAATATATACTAATACTACATATTAATTAATAATCTATATCTATATTCTATATTATTAATAAAAACAAAATCCCTTATTTTAACATTTCCCGTACAAAACACTCATATTATATTAACAATTTGTATTGGTACTGCAATTATACATTAAAGTATAGTAATACAATTTTGAATACAAAAAATATATAATATATATATATATATATATATATATTACTTTCCCTAATACAATTCTAGAATAAATTACGAATCTAATATTGCAGTACATATACTTTCCTGTAATATAATCTATACTATTAATAAAAACAAAGTCATATATTTTAACCTCCCACCCTATTAAGGTTTGTGTAATATTAAAAAATATAATAATACAATTTATATTTGTACTACAATAATATATATTAAAGGATGGTAATACAATTTCTAATAGAATATATAGGATTCTGGAATAAATTACTAATCGTAAAACAGTCCAACTAGGATTGCTGCGCTTCTGGCCACTGAAACTGTAACAATCTCTTTGATAAAACTGATGTATCAGGGAATCATCTATGCATAGCACTGTCTCTCTCATCTTTCTTGGCAAAACGCCCTTTGATTCTAGCCCTACTCTCTGCCCGGGCTTTGCGCGACTCATACCTTATCTGTTTCTCAAATCTGTTATTGTTATGCGGATGAAAAACTCAGGCAAAAATGGTAATGACAGGAGAATAATTCAGAATGAAAAGCAAAACATCCTAGAATATACCTCCGTGTTTTCCTTTTCTCCTTGTACCTAGTAATTGCAGTCTCTCTTTCCTGGCTGTTCAACTCGCGAGGAGCAACTCTAGGAAGCGCTTGCTGGGTGTCAGTAATGGAAGAATGTTGACACTTCCCTTTGCTGTGATCATTTGCTAGAACTGAACCCTCGCCAGTGTCTGAATTTTTATCAGGAACTAAACAGTTTGTCTCCACGAATCCACAAAACAAGGAAGAAGCAATTCCTTGTTCCACAAATTTGCTGGTATCAGTGCCACCCTGAAAACCACTTGCCTGCATGCAGACAACATTTTTTTTGCAGTTCTAGATTCATTTAACATTTTAATCTAGGAATGACAATGTATGCTCATAGAAACTACACAAATTCACATAAGCATATGTTCTATAATTCTAGGATTAGAGAAGTTAATGCTGACTCCACCTTCTGTTTAAGTTCTGTGCTCTTAGGTTCCATGGACTGAAAGCTCCTCAAGGGCTCAAAATCTTCATCCTCAGTGGTGAAATTTGGTTCCAATTTCAACATATCACGAAGCTGACAAAGAATGTCAGCTTTGTGTTGTCCGCAGGCAGCATTTTGATTCTGGACTCAACAACAAATATATATACACAATCAAGAATGTTAGTCTCAGCATTAGTTAATAGTAAACAGCAGTATCTTTCATTCTATCTCCAAACGAAAACCAAAACCAAAAAAATGATCATTCTGTAGAATCAAGAATGAAAATGAATTGCAAAGAAGTAGGATTGATTGAAACCTTTGGGAGAGGGACGCTGTAATCATCTACACTAGCGACAACTGAAGGTGTGTCCCAAACAAGATAATCCAAATACTCATAGTTGTCGGCATCATCACCGGACAAAAGGGACTTCTTGCTCACATTTTCAAACCCAAGAACAGATAGCAGCTCACTCAGGGAAGGCCGCCCGGAAAACCCTTCAACCGGGTGGCAATCATGAGCTGGCGAAAGGGCGGGGCTGTGAGACTCCCAGTTGCAGGTGTGGCAGAGGACGGCAGCGTCCGTAGAGCAGAATATGGAAGCAGGGGAGGAATCGCAGGCGTCACAGAGCAGGGAGCGGGTGTGCTTGGTAAAGAGCTGGTTGGTGGAGTGCACCTCCCGGTCACAGGAGAGGCAAAGCTTCGCTGAATCTGCTGTGCAGTACAACACCGCCGTGCAGTAGCCGCAGAAATCACACAGCCGACGTCGTTCTTCCTGTTCTTTCAGCATCTCTGCACGCAACACAACTTATTCTCTGAGGAAGAATCAAATAAAAGCTGGTTTGAAGGAGAGGGCATGCGCGAGCATATTTTGCTGCAAACAACTGGTCAGAATCACAAAGAAAGAGAGAGAGTTGATAACCTTACTGCTTTCACAAGAAGAATCTCTGAATCAGCTTTGTGGTGCTCCGTTCTCCGGCGACTGCGGGTGGAAGAATTAAGGATCTTTAAGAGGTAGTAACTGGTCACGCCGGAAATGTACGTCAAATTTTTGAGGACTTTAGTATGCAGTACTGAATACCGACGAGAAATCTTAGTTGGAGATACCTACCTTGTAGTTCACAGTATTAATGCAATGGGCCAATGCCACCTATCTGTACATCTTTTCTGAGTATAAATAAATTTAACCAAAGAAAAAGGAAAAAACTTTCTAGTTTTGGATAGCTCAGAGACAGCACGTTTTATCCAGATCAGAGTATCAAACTGTAAGAATATATGCAAAGTTGGTATAACAAAAGCATCAGAGAACAATAATCACATAAACATGAAAGCTTTGCCTGAAGATGACAGGTTTGATTAATGTAAATTGTAAATTGTCTTATAAAAAGAGAGAATCAGAGACATGACATGACATGATTTTTTGTCATAACACAGACTAAGATACATTTCAGATGCCACTCAACTTTGAGTCTAGCAACACGAAAATCCCGTTTTGGTGATCCACATAAAAGGGTTCATCGGCGATCGGCTTTTACCATGCGGGTGTTGTATGAACTACAGTGCTTGCATTTGTGGCCGAGAATGTGGAAATTTGCTGTACTGGTGTTGTTGCAGTCGTTGCAGAGGATTGGAACCTGTGAAGTTTAACATTGAGAGATGTTTATACAACAGTTGGCGAGGCCCCACATTTGAATTTTCTCACAAAGGGAAACTTACTTCATAGAAGTACTCCTCAGGCATCACTGTACTTTGAATCTACAAAATAAACCATAGTGTATAGCATCCACGTATAAGAAGCATACCGAGCATATGACACACGAGAAAGAGCACAAAAGAAAGATTGTACCTCCTCCTCCAATCTTTCCCAGGTTCTGGACATGTTGAGCACCGACTTGCTGCAGATTGGACATCTGTACCTGTACTCAAATCTGATATAAGATACCTGCTGATTGACTAGCTGAGAGAGAGGAACGGAAGACAACAATTATGAACTGGCCTTAACTGATTTTGGTGAACCATCTCTCTATAGCAGTCCATGTGCATAGTATGTCCACACTTCATGATCATTGTGCTTTTCAGCGACTCAAAAAGAAACTGGCAGCAGACGACAGATTCACTCTTAGAAAATAAGTTTTGTACCCCAAGATAGAAAAATAAATGTATAGGTTTGAACCTCATAGCATATGGGACAGTAGCTCTTCATTGAGTTCTCAACACACATATGATTATCACGCAAACCCACCGAATAGCAAGAACCTGTTAACTTGATTTCACAGTTAGAAAGGGCATATATGGATAAACAGCAGGTATTATGCTAGGCAATCTAGGAAATTAATATATTCAGAACAACCCCCCACCCACAAAAAATGAGCATGAAAGCAAGAAAGATGATAGATGATAGCACCATAGGAATCACCACTGAGGATGAAAATGTCATAAGCACAAGAAGCTTGCACAATATAATGAAGAAGCCAAAAGGAATTTGACTGATGGTTCTTAAGGCTTTGTTTAGTTAAAATTTAAAAACAGTCAGTATGCTTCAAGTTGACAATTTGCGTGCCACACCAATGACCAAAACATACAAGAAACTTTCTAAAGAGATGCAGCCAATCACTCAGCACAATTTAGCAAAGCAGGGAAACCTGTGCAATATATGAAACTTTGCCCTCATCATTTTCTTCTTTCTTTAAAATGTTGTTGAAAAATAATGTTTAATATATTTATTCACATAAACCATCACCACTAGAAAAAAAAATGCATATAAATATTAATTATCCAACATTCTTTTTTCTAAATTTACTATTGACGGTATTAATACCACATTGTGATGGCTGCTGTTCTAATTGAAAGATTACATGATGAGTTGCTAAACACAGAATTGTAAAGGCAACAACAATTAGACTGAAAGCTATACAATCCAAATCCAGAAATAAAAAATTGAACCAAGCAGTACACAGCGTACCACACTTCTGGCAGTGAAAGAAGTTTTCACGACCTCCAATCCTGCACAGTCAACATTTATATTAAAATAATAAATTAAAGATGCATGTTGATTGGGAAAAGGTTCATTTAAGAAAAGGAAAGAAACAAAACAAAAACAAGATCAAATGCAAACTGAAAGGCCATTCCAAGATAATATACCCACATACCTACAGATCCCACATTCATTGCAGTGATACTGGTCTTTTGTTGTCTACAGTGCAAAAAAAGAAGAAAAAAAGTAGGATCTGGTTTTAACATCTGATGATTTAAAACCATGTATTTAGCTGTTTTAACACAATGACTCAGTAAAGTGTATGGGTAAAGGGGCCCGGGCCTCCCCTTGTATGCAAACTGAAGATCATCACCTACCAGCCAATTCAACAACATTATGTTTTCCTTTATTCCCTTTTCATTACTTTACTGAACTACATTAATTAGACAATTAGAGTCCCCGTGTGGAATGCATAACAAGAATCCTACATTCAGAGACTAATATTTGTAGTGTTGAAATATGTTATTTAAAGGGAGCAACTTTCAAGGCTGCCTTTCCTAAATAGGGTTAACAAGAAGGGGAAAATCATACAATATGTGAACTTCATGTGCTATAATTTATGAATTATGGATGACACTAGGTGCAACTCCAAGAATTGGCAAGCTTGGTTTCTGAAAATTGTAATCCAAAAGGATCTAGGGGAGAAGGACACAACATGTAAGGAAGGTGAAAGATGATTCTCTTTCTAAAAGGAACAATGCGAGATTGTGAGAGCTGGAATACAAAGCATGTTATGTTTAGGCTACAATTTTAGAGTGGCTTTCATGGATATTTGCAGAGATCAGAATAGGAATGAGAATGTGGTAGGAAACATCTGTAGTTACTTCAATTGTTCTGTATTGTACTTTTCATGTGGAGCAAGAGAAAATATAGTGTTATTGGATTTTCTTCTTCTTATCCAGTACTTCACTTAGGCCTCTTGATTGTTAAAGCTAACAAAATGTATGAATTACATTACTTTTAGACCTATTAATAATCAAATAGTTACTTTGTTACATGGAAGACAATTCACTACCAAAGGAAGTTTTAGCAGTGTACAGGCACTAATTTAATCACAACATTTCGTGCAAAAACACTCAAGTGTGAAGTGCAGTATCTTAAATTCAGAAACAAAGAGGAGGATCTAGACCAGAAGCATTACATCATCATCATAGAGTCTGCAAATTTCACAGAAGTAATCCCCAAATTTGACTCCACAGTTCAAACAGACTCCTGCAACCTACATGTGAAAAAGCAAACATAAAGTTCGGACCTACATAAGAGGATCATAGAAGTACAATAGAAAGTCAGATAAAAGTGGCAAACAAAGAGGAGCAACAGGAAAACCTGCTGTTCTGTATTGCACACGGCACAAATAACCTGTAATAAAATATTAATTATGTCAACTTCATTCCATTAAACCGCAGATAAATGAACAGATACACTAAAACGACGGTGAAACGAGAAAGGAATCGGCGCTAACACTACCTGTTTAACATCACGGCGAACGAGTTCGTGGCGTTCCTTAGGATCACTCAACCCGCTCTAGTTGAAAAAAGGCACAGAGAAATACATAACTAACATAAGTAAAATTTCCTATCCAAAGTCATATTTCATGAGAAGAAGCGCAAGGTTAGGGTAAACAGGACACCTTAGCTTCGTTGTGACAGTGCCGGCAAGTGAAAATCTCGTTGCAACAGGGAGCTCGGATTTTGCATCGCCTCCGGTAATGCTCGCATCTACGGCACCAAAAATGTATTCGCAGTAATTCAGCAATCAGACGCCATTTTCAGAGAAATTTTGTGAAACAGAAAATTCAAAAAGGAATTCTGGATGTATACGGCTTGTATGTACCCGAATAGCATCTTTCCAAAGTCTTCTCTGGAAACAGTCTGATCATCATGTTGGACGCCGGTGGGGGTAACGTCGCCTACTTCCATATTCATAGCCGGAGGCGTTGTTGTATTGTCTTGGGGCCGAGACGAACAATATGTTTTATAGGAGAGCGCAGCAATAGCCGCTGCCCGCTTGAGACATACCGGCGCCAAATTTGCCAAAATCTAGAAGAAAATTCTTGTAGAAATATTCCAAAATTGATAATTTAGGCAATATTTTATGAAAAGTATATTTTCATATATTAAAATAAATAAATAAAAATTGTAGTCCATTTCTGTCATGAGTAGAGAGCAAATAATAATTAAAACCTAGAGTATGTATAATATTGTTTTATCTATACCAAACATTATGTAATTATATTTTGTTTATGTCCATTTTATATGTTTATTACTCCGTATTTATTAGTTAAATAAACTTTTTGTTCCCACCTAGAGTTGTCCCTCCCCACCCCTGCCTAGTAATATATATATAATAATGAGATATATGATTTATGTTTTCTATTCAAATCATTTTATAAAAATAATTATATTTTATATTTTATTATAAATGTTTTTTTAGATAAAATTTGGATGTATTTTATTTTTCGTTCATATTCAACAATATTTATAATTATGCTTTCTAAGTGTTTTATTTTTTTTTCAAATGATCTTTTTTGTTTTAATATTTGCCTCCACTAAGAAAATTTTGGGGGTGTTTGGTTGGTGGGTTTAGGCATTAAAGTATGGGTATCAAAGTGATTGTTATTGTTTGGTTAATAGGTTTTTAGAATACTACTATGCGTTTAGAATACCCCATTAATGGGAAAACTTATACCCTAATGAAATAAGGGTTTCATTCTCCTTCCTCATTTCTTCCCCAACTATTAATAATCATTCCTATTACACCCTACTACCAAACATGCAAAATACTTTCACAAAAATCCATTACCCTTATCAAGTATTTGATACTCATACCGATTCCGATTCTCATGTGCGAACCAAACACACCCTTTGAATCCACCCCTAAGAATTGTATCGTCACACAAAAAAACTTGTTTGTCACTTGAACTACTCTTTTATGTTAAATATATATATCTTTTATATATTAATACTAAATTTAATATTATGAAAACTTAATTATTATTAAATTATCATTAAGGAAATACAACGTATTAAAAGTATAACTCAATATCAAATTACACCCGAACTTGAAAACAACCAACAAATTGTAGTTTAGTGTATACTTTTCACTCAAGTCCGGACCAATCATTAATCAACACATTCAATTTAAAAAAACACTTGTGCTCATGACACTAGAATGGGTTGGTTCCAATGGATACATCATCACCTACATGCATAAAAAGGTACGGTCAACACCCATTCACACTACACTCCCGAAAGCCCCAAATTATACAATAAACCATGAATAAATTGTTATTTTTAATATATTATTTATATAGTTATTTGATAATATATAAATAATAAGCATTCAATAGTTAAATAATGTAATTTTAAAAAATAAACATTTAATGTATTCAAAATATGCTTTTACGATATTAAAATATAGTGTATTTTAATAATTCACTTTGTAAAATGAATCACGGTCCCCACGGTATAATAATTGGGCAAAAATAAAAGTGTTTGCAAAAAACATGTTGGTCGAGCTGTTAGATTGATAATCACAAAGTTCTAAATTCGACTTTTAGTGAAAAAAAAAAAAAAACGTGCTGGTTTACTTGACTGCATAAACAATGTTGCTGGTGCCAATGGAAAGTGCACCAAACATGTCAAATATATTGAATCATGCAAACCACCTTTTGTACCTGCTCCTACTGCTGCACAACACTTGCAGCCATGAAGATTCAGCTTCACTACAAACATTTCAAATGTATTCAAGGCTTCAAGCCAACTGCCAACAATAAAACAATAGCTGCACAAATTATTGATGAATAAATGGTCAAGATTCAACCTGGCCTGCATAATTGATCAACAACAGTATCAAATGATCGACTGGTCCATTTAGCTGGCTGGTCTATGTCAGCCGTCGTTTTTATGTGACAGGGAAGTAGCGTGAACAACATAAGCATGGATTGGAAGAAAGAAAGGGAACACATGGATGACGCATAAGGGCCTTGACATATATCTGTACAATCATATACTTTGAACTTAAGTTTGATGTAGCCCTAGCTCTCCGCTGATAGCCGATTACATTTTAATGAGGTCCAAGCCACACGTGAATCATAGTCAGGTATGAGGTTGACTCTGATACTAAATTGAAGCATGTGCTCCATCTTAACTCGAAGTTTAAGTGGATAGTT
This sequence comes from Ipomoea triloba, assembly GCF_003576645.1. Lineage (NCBI taxonomy): Eukaryota > Viridiplantae > Streptophyta > Magnoliopsida > Solanales > Convolvulaceae > Ipomoea > Ipomoea triloba. The sequence continues at coordinate 28,971,922 of NC_044919.1, read as the reverse complement.
GATTGTACATTTATGTTTATATATTATACTAGTTTTATACGTGAATTGCGCGAATGGGTTAATGCCCAATGTTTATATTTAAATAAATATTTGAAAGTATATCAATGCAAGATTATATACGTGAATTGCGCGAATGGGTTAATGCCCAATGTTTATATTTAAATAAATATTTGAAAGTATATCAATGCAAGATTATATAGGAGAAGTTTATACATAGGTAATTTAATGTCGAATTTGTTTATTTGAATATGTAACTCAAAGTATATGAATCCAAGTTAATATATGAAATTCATTATAATTGTCACTAAAATAAATGTTTGCAACTTTGTAAAATCGATAATCTAAATACTTGGTCTAAAAATGATAGTCTAAATAAATACTACTTTTGGTTTGAATTTTTCTAAGTATTCTTAATTCTTTTTTGAGTAACATTGTCATTGTCTTCATCTTTACTATTTGTCCTCTTTCTTTTTGTTGGTAAGTAGTGTGTTATTTGCAATTGGGTTACGATTGATAGCATAGTCATGCAATGAGATTATGATATAGAAGCTATGGACTTTCCTTTAGGTGTTCTGCTCGGGGTTCATTTGGTTCAACCATTATTGTTGAATGAGTTATTGTGGATAAAGAAATCCCTAGTTTAA
>NC_044919.1:28846120-28970718 GCF_003576645.1 Ipomoea triloba | reverse complement strand
TATACGTGAATTGCGCGAATGGGTTAATGCCCAATGTTTATATTTAAATAAATATTTGAAAGTATATCAATGCAAGATTATATACGTGAATTGCGCGAATGGGTTAATGCCCAATGTTTATATTTAAATAAATATTTGAAAGTATATCAATGCAAGATTATATAGGAGAAGTTTATACATAGGTAATTTAATGTCGAATTTGTTTATTTGAATATGTAACTCAAAGTATATGAATCCAAGTTAATATATGAAATTCATTATAATTGTCACTAAAATAAATGTTTGCAACTTTGTAAAATCGATAATCTAAATACTTGGTCTAAAAATGATAGTCTAAATAAATACTACTTTTGGTTTGAATTTTTCTAAGTATTCTTAATTCTTTTTTGAGTAACATTGTCATTGTCTTCATCTTTACTATTTGTCCTCTTTCTTTTTGTTGGTAAGTAGTGTGTTATTTGCAATTGGGTTACGATTGATAGCATAGTCATGCAATGAGATTATGATATAGAAGCTATGGACTTTCCTTTAGGTGTTCTGCTCGGGGTTCATTTGGTTCAACCATTATTGTTGAATGAGTTATTGTGGATAAAGAAATCCCTAGTTTAATGAAAAAGATTAAATAAATTAATAAATATTTGAAAATTTTAAATATGATGTATTTCAAAGATATTAAAAGGTAGTTTCTCGCTTCAATTTGTTGAGTAATGGGTTATTTGAGTAGTTTCATTGTCAACAAATTCCCCAAGTAGTTAATATGATTGGTTTCAAACTATTCTAAATTTTTTTCATGGTATTAATAAAATACTTGGTAAATAAATATATAACATCATTTTGTATTATAACTTTGATGTTTAATTACTAGATAGTGTAAAAAGAATATAATTGACAATGTAATGAATATCAATTGATGAATTTGAATGTACATAATCTTTGCATTAGAGAAAATAAAGACAATATAACTAATGCAATTATTTTTCTTATTTAATTTATTGATAATGAATATTTTTTTTTATAAATAAAGACACTGTAGACACATAATTTTAAATTAAAGAAATGCACATGTATAATTTTTTGTTGTATCCCGCTGAAATTTGTTGGGTTATTTGAGTACTCTCTTTGTCCGTCAATCCCCAAGTAGTTAATATAATTAGCTTCAAATTATTTTTAAATTCCATTAGGAATGTGAAACCTCACGGAAAAATATAAATCTAAACAATCTGAACCATTCATTTGATTAAATAATTTGACGGCCATTTTTTATACCCATTTTAGGCCTAACTCTCTTTGGCTCTTATTAGTATATAGTAGGTAGATTAGTATAGTAGATAGATATGCCAAACCGAACGAGCACTCAATAGCTCAGCTCATCCCTTCTACCAATCCCTGCCCAAATTCTAATACACCAACACCATCATATCCATTTCTTTCTTAGTCAAAATCATAAGACTCTCACATCAACAGTTTGGACAATTTTGAAGCTAGAAAAGGTAACTTGCACCCACATATACAAACCACTAGCAACAACTCATGCTGACAATTTCAGAAACTGAGAAAACCATATATTGAGATAAACGAGAACAAGAATAAAAAACAATGACAGAAAATAAGGAAGACAAGATTTACATAGTCGCAACACCTATCCTCCCCGGTACATGTGAGACATATACAACACCAAGCTATTCTCCTCACCTTGTTCACCCTGTCAACATCCATTAAAGAGGAAAAATAATTCTTGATTTTTTTTTTCTACATTACCCTGATATTCTATGCGCATATGAAGATAAATAACTAACTAGAATAGTTGACCATATAAAAGGAGAAAATATTCTTTTTACCCTTTTTTTTTTGCATACTCTAAATGTATTTTGTCTCAACTAATTAAAGTCTAAGTAACTACATATTTGTAAATGTATATATATTCATAGATACACCAAGAGAGAATCATATATGCATCTAGCCAAGTTGTATTGATCATGCAGAACTACTTTAATTTTGAAATCTCAAATCGTGGCAGAATCGTATTCCCTCTTTTAACATATCCCAACTGTATGAGTTGGTCAAAAACATGATTAATAATTCAGATTGCTTAATAATAATAATAATAATAATAATAATAATAATATTATTATTATTATTATTATTATTATTATTATTATTATTATTTTCTTCCTAAAAGGTTGTATCCTCAACCTCAAGGGCTCCACGCCCCGACCCAACCTAGTATATGGGAGGATGTAAATCATAGTAAGTGATAACTCAGCTGAACATATAGGCTAGACTTTTGCTTACTGTGCCAGCCATTATTATTATTATTTTTGCGGTTATTATTATTATTATTATTATTATTATTTTGTGTGACAAGGAAAACTCGCAACGATTATTCAAGTGTGCATTGATTTGGATAAAACTTGCTTAGCTTATGTATGATAACTCACAAATCATGACATAAGATGTAAATCACACTATTTTTTTTTTTTAATGTCAGATGCTTAATTTAGAGAGTGTTAATTCTTTTTTACTATATATATCAAGCTAGCAATGATCGATAAGGATGACTAAATTAAAGTATAGATCATGCAGAATAATTGCCACCCGCATCCACTAATTTGGTACAAATTAATCAAGTTTATCCAGAATGCTTTTTAATTTTTTCAGTATATGTATTTCGATCCTAAGTTGAGAGTTGAGACTAATTTTGTAATTCACTTGAACTTTAACTGGATCCCATAATTTTCTTATATATATGATCGACTTGACGTGAAGTACGTAAGTATAAAAACAACAATTCATACTTGTTCACCGTTTATGCATGCGTGTATTATCTAACTTGAACTAGATTTGTGTAGAAAAAAATTAAAAAAAATCAAGAAATACAATATTAGTTCATGGAATTTGCAAAATACAATTTATTTATGTATAAACTGCATTAGAAATTATATAATAATAAATAAAACGACACACTTTAATTTTCTTGCATTTATTGGTATCTCTACTTTATATATATAGGGTGACATGCATGGATGATGAATATATATATATATAGATACATAGAACCATTCAAATTCTATCATTTCTAGCTACTAGTTGTAGATTTTTATAGCCTTTTTTTTTTCTGTTTATTATTTTTAAAATAATTTTTTTATATATATTAAAAAAAAAAACATAAGTTAGCTGACACAACTCCTGTTCTATATATGTATATATATATATATATGGATTCAGTTTGTTTATTGTCGGAACTTCTAGGACAGGATAGATGGCGGCGGCGGCTGAGTTGAAGCTAGCGCAGCTAGGAGCTGAGGCTAATGGTGGAGGAGCTGATAAGGTTTGAGGAGTTGGAGGAGGGAGCCGCTGAGGTGGAGAGACATGACCTCGTTGGTGGAGCCCACGAGCTTGCCGCCAATGAAGACGGCCGGGACCACCGCATTAGCGCAGCCCATGGCCAGCAGGGCCTTCTCGATTTCCTTGCCGTCGGGATCGAGGTCGATGTTGTGCACGCGCGGCTCCACCCGGAGTTCCTGGAACAGGATGTCCACCGCGTAGCAGAGGCAACACGTGGTTTTGCTGAAGATCAGGACGCCGTTATCGGCCGTTAACCTCCGCACCTTATCCATTTAGATCAGATTCCGGCCACCAGACTGTATTACACGTGTATGTGTATATGTATCAGAACCTACCACCGGATCAAATCGGGCCGATTTGAAGCCGATGGTAGGGTTTGATCTTGATATGATGATGAGAATGAAGATGGGAAGTTGAGTGGATATATATAGGCTACTTCCTTGGATTGGGGTGCATGGTCTAGGCATGCTATTTCTATTTATAAAAGGAAACAGGTCCCGGGCACAGGGCACAACTCAACCGTTATTTTAAAAAGGGTTAAAATTTTATTTTACTTCACAATCGTAGAATGTAAGATTCGGATAAAGCAATTTGCATTGCTACCAATGAAGTCATCATTCAAGGTGGAGACCATTTTTTCAAACAAGAACATTCAAAAGATGGATTGAAGTGCTTTATTTTAGATGCCCAAAATTGCTAGCTACCATCTTTGGCCTCTTCCTCATCCTATAGCATTATATTGGACCGACATAGTTATTTCATTGGCTCTTGTATAATTAGCATTGAATTAATATAGTTGTTTCACTCAAATAAATTCTTAAACTTTACATGAGATGATGAAAAGTTTATTAGCCTCCTAATAAACTTTTAAAAACTGCAATTACACCCTTTAACATGTTATATTGAGACAATCAAATCCAAAAACCAGTAAATGACATGCTATTATAGGTCATTAGAGTTTCAATGTCAATCTTATCCATCTCTAGTGACCAACGGCGGTCGAACATCGGTAAATGACATGCTATTAATGGTCATTAAAGTTCCAGCATCAATTTTATCCATCTTCAGCAACAATTCAATGGCCAGCAACAACCGAATAGTCATCGATCGTAGTTTACCAAAGAAGGCAACCAGTTGGTCGCCTTATCTAGCGAATATTAAGGCGGCCATGATCTCCTTCTCATCTTAGAAAAGGAAACCAGTTGGTCACCTTCTATGGAGAAAGTGACCAACTGGCCACCTTCCCCAGCAGAGCAACTAACTGATCACTTTCTCATCTCATAGTAGGTAGCTGTGGTTGCCTTCTGTCGGGGAAAGAAACCAACTGGTCACCTTCCATTGGAGAAGGCAACCATGGTCGCCTTCCACTAGAAAATGCAACTAGTTCTCTGGTAGACAGCAACTGGCGACGGTTCGATCGTCGCTGGAGATGGATAAAATTGATGTTGGAACCCTAATGACCTGTAATAGCATGTCATTTTACCGGTTTTTCGACTTCATTGCCTCAATATAACATGTTAAAGGGTGTAATTGTACTTTTTAAAAGTTTAGAGGGCTAATTAACTTTTTAAGTAAGTTTAGGGACTTATTTGACTATTTTTTTAATTTTAATAATTCAGGTTTCTTAACTTTGTAAGACTATATCGTGAATCTTATATACCTCTCCTCCATGAGTTTCAAAATTTAACATGTAATATTCTATGTACAAAGAGTCCAACTCAAACCTTTAATATTCGTGGTAGGGATCCAACTCACCTTGTTGTTAGAAGTTATTATTAAGAATGCTGTGAGATAATGACTTAATAAAATGGAAATGATACATGTTTTAAATACTATAATCGTTGCAAAAATCCTGCATAGGCGCCGATTAATCACCGCCTGCCGACCGCCTAGTGTAGTATCACCTTAATCGATGGCCTAGGCAAATTTTTTCTTAAGGAGTTATTTCACTAAAAATATCATTTTGAACGAAATAACCATAAATTGTTCAAACTTAGATTTTTTAGGTTAATATTTAATATTTTAGTATTAACTATTAAAGTATTATATAGTTCATAATTATTAGTCTTTAAAAAATTAAAAATACTTAAATAAATTTTTAAAAAAATAAAAGATAAAAAAAATACACAGACGCCTAGAGACTAGGTATCTCTTGAGCGGTTAGCGATTTTTTGAACCATTACTATAATTTTGGAAAATAAGGAAATAATAGATTCTTACCCTACAACTGTCGAATTCACTTTTGAAGAACAAAGATACTGTTTTGCTCCACATACCATGGGCAAGTTGCAGGGGATATGTATATATTCTGATGGTCAGATTTGAATAGAATCTTGTGAACGTACGGTGGAAAAAGGTCTGATAATATGTGAATGGACTATGAAGGGTATATATATTATGGATTTATTATGGTCACATGATATATACTTTTCCCACTATTTTTATGTGTTCAAATTAATTAATATTGATTTTTTTTAATAAATTTGCACTTTTAGTCTAAATTGTGCATGACTAGTAGTAGTTTTAGACTTTTAGTGTGTAGTTATTCATTTATATAAATATAGTTCTCAACGTGGTGCTTCTTTTATTTTAATATTTTTTAAATTTTAAACACAAAAAATAATATTATTTAGGTTAAATCATTTGAATATAGAATAATAATATAATATTTTTTAATTTTTGAAGTTAGGCTTACGGGACCCGTCAGCTTGCATGAGACGGGTTAGAGTTGCATAATCATAGCTCGTGGGCCGACCCGTGAAAAAACTGTAGTTGGATAAATGAATCAGCCCGCATGGACACCCCTATATTTATAGCTATCACCGTTAATTATTCCCTAACATCTCTTAGTCAACATATGATACTAGTGGAAAACTTTAGAATTTTCAATCACTTTATGATTTGCAGTCATAAATTAAATTAGATTTTTAACTAAATTTTGATAATTTCAAAAATGTTCATGGTAATTTATTATTATCATTGTTGTTGTTATTATTGGCTGACGAAGGACACACTACATTAGAAAGACACGGGCTCTGTTTGGCAGAGCTTATTTAGGAGCTTATAGTTTATTTTAAGCTACTAATAAGCTATAAGCTCTGTTTGGTAATGTTCTTCAAATAAGTTAGTAGCTTAAAATAAGAGCTTATTTTGAAACGCTACTTGGGGTAGCTTTTCAAAATAAGCTAGTATCTTATTAACTTTTTCCCATCTTTATCCTTATTATTTTAAATAAATGAAATCCTTTACCCCCCCCCCCCTCAATTAAAACCCTTTTGACATTTTCGTTTCATTATGTTTGGTTGTAATTTCAGTTTGATATTTATGTTTGAACATTAATTTTTGTATGAACTAATCTTATGAATTATAAATATTTTTTTATTTTATATATTTTCAAATATATGTTCTTATTTTATATAAAAAAATATATTGATTTCATTATTTTATATTTTAATATATAAACAAACCTATTTAAATTTAAAATTATTTAAATTGTATGCAGATGTCCTTTTTAGTCTTTTTATATTTATCAGCTTATTAAAAAGCTAATTTTACCAAACACTTTTAAGCATAACAGCTCTTCAGATTTCAGCTTCGAGCGTATAGCTTTTCAGCTTTCAGCTACCTTTTCAGCTAGGTTTGCCAAACATAGCAACAATGTAATGGGTTTAACTAAAACGCAGGCTTCACCCATGATCATCCCTTTCGGAACGCTTATTGCTATTTCTAATCACTAGTTAAATTAGACGGTGTAATACCACTACCCATATAGATGGACAAAAAATTTTGAATGGCTGAATAGAGCAAGAGAATAGGCGGTGGTTTAATAAAAAAATAATAATGGAGAATATTGGTTTGCTTTCCACAAAAATGCAGTGGGCCAATTATAGTATGATTTCATATATGAAGTTATAATGTTAATTTCCTTAATACGAGAATAATCATATATATACTAAAACTATCATAGGATAGGATAAAAATGAAGATGTGGGAGTAGAATTCGGGCCGCGGGCCGCAAAGCCCGCAAATATAATGGAGATTCTGCATACCATAGAAGAAAAGATTACGATTCGAAAGAAAATCTTTTGGTGGCTGCGGGCTTTGATTCTAATTCTCGTTGCGCCCACCATTTCAACTTGCCACAGTGCGCCCCTTCTAACACGCGACTTGCACGTGCCTCCTCTCTCCCTGCCTGCCCTTCATGCATCTTCACTTCGTATATATTTGTTTCCTCATGCTCCATAGCCACAGTGGCCTGGCTAGCTCGATCCATGCTCATGCACGTTCATGGAAACGTACGCACGTCGGCCTGCATGCATGCGCGCCCGGGATTCGCCGGCCCGAAATCAGCCTGATAGTAACGAGTCAACCCGGTCAATGATACAATTTTACATCGACTCTTTTTTATCGAAATGGAGTGTGACAGTTAATTAAGTAGGAGTCAAACTTCTACTCTTTAGTTTTGTATTATTATTATTGTTTTTTGTGTGTGTGTGTGAAGTTAAATTAGGGTTTCGATTTGAATACTTATCATTGGTGTTATACTATTGTTGAACTAGTTTGTATGTAGTAGGAATGGGTAGCTAGCTAACTAGTGCCGAGATTCCCGAGAATATATAGGATTGAATGTTGTTCACGGACGATCATCTTGTTAGTGATTGAGTCCTTGATAATTTTGAGTTTTGAGGAAAGAGTAATTCTTAAATTATTTTTCTTTTGTAGAAATTATTAAAGGTAAATATTTGAGTTGAGATCGACTGTATTTTTTTTTTTTTTTGAGTACAGATGGACTGTATTTTTGTTGTGTTGAAGTTGCTTTTTATGTGAATGTGAATATGTGATGGGTACGAATATAGTATCAATTATATCTCAACTTGGTGATAGTGGTGGAACCATGAGAATTTTTGTGACTTGGGAAGATTCACTCTCCACATGCATCTTGAGTTAATGATGGATGGATACTATGCATTAATCATATCCACTCCATGATAATTAGGGGTTAATCATTTCTCTTAAAGCTAATTAAACCTAACGAATCCAAAAAGCTAGCATTGATTCCATGCAATTAAGGAGCTGATCTCAATCTATTATATTCCTTCATTAATCCCCTTCTTTTGGGTGATAATTATGTTGAGAGAAACTAAGATAGCATATTCAATTTTTAGGACAACTCGAATATGATTTCACATTTAGTTTAGTAATTACAATATTTTAAGTTTGACTCTCGAAGGGAACTGTCGCATATAGGTTTTCTTAATTTGAACGAGTCCGCACTATTAGATAGATTGTTTTTTTTTTATATTAAATTAAAGAATGTATGTTGTGTAAAATGTCATAATATGAATAGTTACATGTATGTGCTTGCATTTAGAATAATAATATTATATATGTTCTCTAGTATTTCAAGAGACGTGGTCGCTTCCATTACACTCATGATTAATTAAGATATTTTTATATGTAGTGGATAGTATTAAATATGATTATCTATGACATATATACCTAATTATATAAAATATAATCGATACAGGTTATAGTACTTGATACATATGCATGCATGTTGAACATGAGTACAAAGAAATAATGGACTAGAAGATCAAGATATATCAAGAAAATTAAAGTGAGCATAAAATTAACTCGAAAAACTAGTTTTCATTTGATGAGTAGCCATTTGTATAAAACATGGCGAATTGTAAGTAAATCTTGATACATATACGGTTGACTTGGTTGTTCCAACACAAGTATATATCAAGAAGACAAGTAGTAGTGTATATATATATAGTTGAAGATGGAGTTGGTATATATATATATATATATAGTCGAGGTAAGTAGGCTGCAGGTAGGTAAGTAAGTGCTAGAACCAAATGGCCTTAGCGTTAATGAGCATTTGTTTGAGAGAACCATCGAGGTGAAGAGATATGACGTCCTTGGCGGAGCCGACAAAGTGGCCGCCGACGAAGACGGCGGGGACGGAAGGGTTGCAGCCCATGCTCCGCAATGCCCACTCCATTTCCCGGCCGCTGACGTCCTGGTCGAGCTCGTGCACCGCCGGGCTGGCTCCCAGCTCGTAGAACAGCGCCTTAATGCTGTGGCACATGAAGCAAGAACTCTTGGTGAAGATCACCGCCGCCTTCTTTGACGACAACTCTCTAATTCTCTCCATTTCAATTCAATAATAATCGATCCTTAAAATCTGCTAAACAAATTCAAACAAATATGTAAATATAGTTGTGGCTAGGGATAGCTACTTATCTAGCTTGAATTGGATTGGATGGTGCTTTCAAGAATTCGTCATGCTGCTCTTATTTATAGGGCTGAATGAAGGATGGATATGGATCGGATGACATTATTAATCTATTCATCATCAAAAGTAAAGGAAAATCTGTTAGTTTATACATATATACTAATTAAAGGAAAAAGTCTCTTAGCTTAATTAAGTGCAGATATTTTTTGGATAACCAAAATATTGGTATTATTATTATATGATCCTCACCCTTTATTCTAGCTAACATATTTTCAATAATCTAACACCCATGCATGTATATCCACATATATTCTAATACACCATGAAAGGTGGTCGACCAAGTGAGTAGAACATGACTCTTGTAACTCTCTCTTGAGCCGTTGTCGTATGTAATCTTCTTGCAATTTAAATTTCCTGTGTGATTTATTTAAATTAGTCCGTGTACAGTCTCGAGTAGTGACTGTATAATGATGGTGGATAAGTTATGGGTAATCTAGCATGAAGATGGTTAGTTAGTCTCAATGTGTGGTCCTAATAATTGACTAATTGAGAAAATATGCGATCTTCTTAGTGTGATTTACAATTATATGGTCCAAAATTTGTGTCACAAAGCTTACCAAATGCAGGACATGTAGCATAATAGCATATATATGCTAATAATTAATGAAATTGATCCTTAATTAAGCTAAGGCGTCTGTTTTGTACGAACACAAATTAAAAGGCCGGTGGAGATGGAAATCGATCACAAAGATCGATGAATAACTTTCCGACCAAATTTAAGTAATTAATATATTACGTTAATTAATTAATGTATGAAAGAACAAAAACTCAATCTTAGATTCTTAGCTATGGGATATATCCTGTTAAAATTGCAATTAATTTCGAGCATAATATATATAAAATAATAAATATAAAACTCTAGTTAGAATGGAATAAGCCAATTTTTAGCTGAGACAAGTTTTTGATTAAACGATTACACAGTGAATTAGTCGACTCCATAACGCGTTATCCTTCGCATTTATATTTTTTTGTGAAAGAAGAAGAAAAAAAAAAGAGAATAAAACATCGTAGTATGAATGTCGGCATGCTTAACCTAGCTACCTAATTCTTTCTTGATTATATTCTATTCTGAGAAATCTTTGTTTAGTGGTGAACTTTCGGAGAAATTATTAAAATTAGTTATAATACTCGGTGTTGGCGAAGGGACGAAGAATGGGCGCGGCGAGATAAAATGGAATCTAAGAAATATGCAATAATTCTGTAATAAAGTCATGAAGTATAGGTTCATTTATTCTTTTTTGTGGATGACAAGAATTCACAATCATTATCTGAAAGTAAAATTTTCTCTTCTTATTTTTATATAATAATTTATAAACAACATAATAGAAGTAAATTATATTAGAAAGACTTGATATAACAAGATTAGTCAAGAATAAATTAACAAAAATTAAATTTATAATTTTTACATACAAAAATCATGCTTTAATTTACTCACTCGATTACTCATTTCGGATATATGTTCATTTATTCGACCAGACAGCTTCTGGAACAGTTATGTCGACTCGTCACTGTTTGTCTGTTTTTGATTGTCAACTTACATGGAATAATATACAGTATTGGCGGTTGCGTTGCTGGATCGAATCCTCGCTCGATATATCATAGCGTTAAGTTTTAGTATGAAGCTTCGTTCTCAATGCATATATGCATATGTGCCCGCCCATGTCACGAATTGAAAGAAGCTAATAAAGATCAAAATTTTATGGCGGCGGCGATACTCAAACTAAATGTGAGCTGATGATGAGATGATCGATCAGAAATCAGAATACAAGTTAAGGGGGAATATACTTATTAGATCTTAGAACTTACTTAATTGGGTACACGGGAAATTAATAGGATTACCCTAACATCAGTCCAACAATCTTTAGTTATCAGGTGTTAGATTGTGACCTGATTTTAAAATCACTTGTTAGAATTAAGCGTTTACCACTTACACTAAAAGCAGGGCCGATTTTTAGATTTTGGTGGCCAACTCCTGACCTCAAATATAAAAAACTATAAACATGTCTTTCTACCATTCCTCCATTGAAGTCTTTTAGAATTAATTGTAAACTTATTGCTTTTTAAATTTTTTTTTTTTTAACTAGCTAGCATAGGTAAAAATTAAATATTTGGCCCTCTAAAATTTGAGGCCCTGTACTGTTGGGCTGCTTGCACAGCCCAAAATCCGGCCCGGACTAAAAGCTATAGGCTTAATTTTATTTTCTTATACCACCACACATTTTTTAGACATTGTGTGCTGGACTTGGCTCTTCTTTTCTGTTGGACGGAGACTACCTCGGTAAAGATCAAGTCTAGCATCTAATGGCAAATATAATTAAGCATTGTGTGCTTAACTTGACCCTTTAAATCTTTATCAATCTCCAATCCACTTAATCATTTTTGCCATAATGCTAGACTTGGCATTTACCGAAGCAGGCTCTGTCCAACAGAAAAGAAGAGAACCGCCAGGCGATCAGATGACAAGCGAGCGACGTATATTGAGGCGCCGGTGGATTCGATTGCTATAAAATCCTTTTCCGAATCCATGCATGCATGCATGTAAATACTTGAATTGACTCGCAGAATATTATATATTTCATTCCTAGATAATCTTAGCTTCAACAGACATACATACATACATTTAACTACTGTGTCAGATGAAAAGATAATGCATGGGACTTAGATTATATTTATTATTGGATATTTGAAATTCTTCCCACTCCATCTCTATTCATCCACATGCAATGCAGCAAAAATAGATTTATTTTGCTTATTTGTAATAATAAGTTATTTAGAATATATATATGCACTCTATCTATGCATTACTTCTCAAAATCAAGACCTTACTTACCCTGATAATTATAACTCAACCACCCATATATTTTACTCCGAATTATATAATATAGTGTCAGATCCCTGAAAATTTAGACACGTACCAATTCAACAATATGTTTGAAAGAAATAGAACTATTATAATAACCTAACCATACACATAAATTAATTAAAGAGCTCATAAAATCAGGTAAAATTCAATGTTTTTCATTTTTTTACTTTATTTGTGTAAACAACTTTCTAGTACAAGGCTTAAAATTTATGAAAAACTTATTTTCAGTTGGCATGCTGCATGCAACAAGAAGAATCTTGCAGGATATGAACGCATCTTTCTATTTGTGTGTGGTTGGGATGATTCGATTTGCAAGAAGAAAGAATAAGTATCCCCAGCCAGGCCATAGATTATGCATTTGGGGGTGCATGGTATATGCATGCATGCGGCATGCCATATATGGTATGGTAGCCATTGTCTTCAATTCATCATTGATAGGAAATATCCTCTAGGCGTAGGTGTATAAGTACGGACGTCCGGTCCGATCTCTCTACCCCGAAAGGTTTGCTTAGGCCATCAAGATTCAGTTAGGTCGGACGGTCGGTTGAAGAAGCCGGATTCCATTGTTTTTCTCTCCGGGTTAAAATGGTCGGCTTATTCCTTTTCGGTCGTCGACCTGCCGAGTGTATTGACATGACTGTTAAGGGTTCAATCAAAGCTGCCACGTGCTTGACAACGTTACCACCTTAAGTCGGTCCATTGCATGTGTGACACGTGCATCCCATGCCGAGAGGGCGGAACTTACTTTTTCCCCCACCTATAAATACCGCATTTATGGAAAAGAGAAGGGACTTTTGGCACACGGGAGGGAGATCGGTCAAGTCAACTTGGAGCCTTGTCAGCCCACTGCTGACCGCCCGAGCGCAACTAGATCAAACCGAGTTGTAGTCTGTATTTCTCCTCAGTTTTACTCCCGTATAATAATACATATCTACTTTATACTCTCGCCTCCGTATTTAACTATATCATTTTTGGCGCCGTTTGTGGGATCGAAACGGTCTTCAGACCTCGATGGCCTTAAGTGGCCGATGGGAGCAAGGTGCCCATCTCGGGAGTAAGGTGCCCGATTGAAACGGTCTTCAGACCTCGATGGCTTTAAGTGGCGGATGGGAACAAGGTGCTCGATCGAAACGGTCTTCAGACCTCGATGGCCTTAAGTAGTCGATGGGAGTAAGGTGCCTATCTCGGGAGTTAGGCACCCGATTATATTGGTCTTCTGACCTCGATGGCTTTAAGTGGCCGATAGGAGCAAGGTGCCCATCTCGGGAGTAAGGTGCCCGATTATATTAATTAGTCTTTCAACCTCGATGGCTTTAAGTGGCCAATGGGAACAAGGTGCCCATCTCGGGAGTAAGGTGCCCGATCGAAACGGTCTTCAGACCTCGATGGCCTTAAGTGGCCGAAGGGAGCACGGTGCCCATCTCGGGAGTAAGGTGCCCGATTGAAACGGTCTTCAGACCTCGATGGCTTTAAGTGGCGGATGGGAACAAGGTGCTCGATCGAAACGGTCTTCAGACCTCGATGGCCTTAAGTAGTCGATGGGAGTAAGGTGCCTATCTCGGGAGTTAGGCACCCGATTATATTGGTCTTCTGACCTCGATGGCTTTAAGTGGCCGATAGGAGCAAGGTGCCCATCTCGGGAGTAAGGTGCCCGATTATATTAATTAGTCTTTCAACCTCGATGGCTTTAAGTGGCCAATGGGAACAAGGTGCCCATCTCGGGAGTAAGGTGCCCGATCGAAACGGTCTTCAGACCTCGATGGCCTTAAGTGGCCGAAGGGAGCACGGTGCCCATCTCGGGAGTAAGGTGCCCGATTATATTAATTAGTCTTTCAACCTCGATGGCTTTAAGTGGCCAATGGGAACAAGGTGCCCATCTCGGGAGTAAGGTGCCCGATCGAAACGGTCTTCAGACCTCGATGGCCTTAAGTGGCCGAAGGGAGCACGGTGCCCATCTCGGGAGTAAGGTGCCCGATTGAAACGGTCTTCAGACCTCGATGGCTTTAAGTGGCGGATGGGAACAAGGTGCTCGATCGAAACGGTCTTCAGACCTCGATGGCCTTAAGTAGTCGATGGGAGTAAGGTGCCTATCTCGGGAGTTAGGCACCCGATTATATTGGTCTTCTGACCTCGATGGCTTTAAGTGGCCGATAGGAGCAAGGTGCCCATCTCGGGAGTAAGGTGCCCGATTATATTAATTAGTCTTTCAACCTCGATGGCTTTAAGTGGCCAATGGGAACAAGGTGCCCATCTCGGGAGTAAGGTGCCCGATCGAAACGGTCTTCAGACCTCGATGGCCTCGGGAATAACAGCCCAAACAGACCAATGTACAGTATTCCAACCTTAAGTCCAAAACCCGCTGGGGGGCTAAATCTGAGTATAATGAAAAAAGAGAGAAAACAAATCCTTACGCTCCGCACAAAAGCAGGCCGAGCTCTACGTTAGTCCAACGAAAACAAAAACATGAATCTTTCAGATCAGCCTTGAGCCTTAGTGTTCTGGGTTAGGAGGATGAATCTGTGTAAGGCCTAGGACCAGGGTCGGCAACCTCATCGAGGAGCAGGTTGAGAACGGCAGGAAGGTCGTCTTCCTCGATGCCATCGGTTAGGGCAGTGCGCACCTCCGCCTGCATAGCCCGATGTGAACACCCATTGTCTATACGCCCAAACAAGTTCATCCCTGACTTCCGTGTGGATAAAAGCTTTGAAAAATAGCTCGGCTAAGGCTCGGTCTCTGCAGAGGAAGCGGGCAAGGCTGTTGACATCCTTCATCCCGTTCGCGGCATCCTCAGCGATTTGTTTCGCAAGGGCAACTTCGCGCTCAAGGCCAATAGCTTTGTTTTCGGTGGCGGTCTGCTTCGATTCTAGATCTTGGATTCGCTCGTCTTTGACTGCAACCTGCTTTCAAAGAGGCTTGACCTCTTTCTACATAATGTTCTTGGATGCTTTCGCCCGGCAGAAAAGGTCGATCGTCGTGTAAGACAACTGTAGAAAGGCCGAGTTACTAGGGTAAGGGGACAAGAGTAAAGATCAGACTCGTAAGAGATCAAAAGCTTACCCGACGGATGTCCTCAACAATCTGTTCACTAAGTTGATCGGTTGGCCAGTTCATGATTGTCTCTAGGCTAGGGACGACCCTGTCGCGAATCTAATCCAAGAGCGCTCCGGCGCCATCATCCCGATCTCGAAGAGTGTCCAAAAGCTCGGACGGACGAGCTGAGGATCGTTTCGTACGCTTCAGGGGAATAACTTCTTCGACCCCGGTGTCGACAGTTTTTTCTTTCCCTCACTTGATGGAGGCTCGAGTGATTTGAAGGTCGGCCGCCAAAGCTAGGACCACGGTTTCTTTGGTCGGAACGGCAGCGGGAATAGCTTGCTCGGTGGGATCGGAGGTGGCCTTGGTCTCCGCGGCCTTCTTGGACACCAAGGAAATCTTTGGTCGGGAAGGCCGGAGGGCTAATGGAGCGGTAACGAAGCCTTGTCAAGCACCATATCTGCAAAAGAAGAAAAGATTAGTGTAGTCTCAAAATAAAAAATATTCTAAGCCAACCTTGATGCCTTGATAAAATTCAAGATTAAAACAGGTTCGACGACCTTGGTTGGGACTCGGAATGGCTACGGTGATCGGCGCTTTTTTCGGCTCATAGTTTTTAGCTCGGCTATAATCGGGTGCCTTGAGCCATGCATTCTTGTAATCCTCCGGGGTTCGGAAGATTATATAGTAGTAGACTTCGGAAGAGATCTTAGAAGCTGCGTCAGTTAAGGCCTTAGTCCGAGCTGGAAATGCGTGTTTTGTGTAGCGCGTCGATCAGACCTGCGGAATGGGGAGTTTCCATTTATACTCAACCGAAAGAATTTGGTTCTTCCACCCTTTATTACTGTCGGGAATCTTGGAAATAGTACAGTGGTGCCCTCGGGATTGGACCATGAGGAAGCCTCCGTCGTACTTAGCAGGGAGAGGCCGAACCGTGAACAAGAAATTGAAGAGTTCCATAGTGCACACCCAAATTGTGCCGATAGCAAATTTGGGGAAAACAGGCTATGGTGCGGTGGGCGTTTGGGATGATTTGGGCCGGTAAGACCCTGTAATAGCTCATGAATCCGATAAAAAAGGGTGAAAAGGGGAAAGTCAGAGGGGTCTTTAGGGAATCTAAGTGGATCCCAAGCCAGTTATCTTTATGCCGATCTATAATGTTCCCTAGAGATCGGCGAACTTTGAAGGGAACTCGGCTCTTCAAGAGCTCGGTAGCCTCTTCGACCTCAGCGCGAGTTAGCAAACATTCTTGCTGTGTGACATTCTCGCTATTCAGAAATAGCGTAGTATCATCCAATGGTGTTGACGATACGACAGATTGGACGATACCGACAATTGGGGGGCTGAAGAGCTAGCCTCTTCGCCGCCCGGTAGGTGAGGGCGGGGAAGTTCAGAAACAAGTTGGGCTATGGTTGAAGAGCTAAGGTCGGGGTATTGTGCTGCAAAGACTACTCGGGGCAACTTGCCCCGACCAGATATGCTAACCTCTTCATCGGTGGGCACGAACACCTATTGTTGGGTTTCCTCCTTTGCAGACCCGCTTGAAACATGCTCGACCTCTTCAATTTGACGAAAGATGGAGCTCTCTGGCGAATGCATGGATGAGCTGGGCTCTATTCCAGCATCGTTGTCATAACCCCGACCTGATATATTTTGTCTATCCGAGCCCGACATTTCCTTTGTCCTAGGAATGTAGGGAGGTTGGTTTAGTGACTCGGCCCAAGTTGGGGCCGGGGTGGGGAGGGTCGAAGTCGTAAAAAAGAAATGAGAATGAAAAAAACAAGTGAGACTTACTGAAGAGCGGTGATTGCGTTGAGGGTGCTTGATTAGCAAGTATTGTTCCAAATCACTATGGTCGGGAGCTTTCGATCTAAAGATATTGCGAATGGTAAAATTTGCTAAGGAGGGGCCTTCCTATTTACAGGAGAGGGCTTGGGGTGGCGAACCGTCGTTCGAAACGGTCACGTCTTTTGAGGATACCGCATCCGGTGACACATGTCAGCGTGAGCAGGTACCTCACTGATCCTCTGTGTACCCGCAAGGAACCTTAATTAAATCCTCGATGAGCATATTCAAGCTCGAGAAGTGGGGTTGGTCTTTAATCTCATCTCGAACTCTCTACCTCTACGTGTCTCAAACTCCGGGCTGAAGGGGGCTACTTGATAGGAAATAATGAGATATCCTCCTGGCGTAGGCGTATAAGTACGACCGTCCGGTCCGACCTCTCTACCCCGAAAAGTTTGCTTAGGCTAGCAAGATTCAGTTAGGTCGGACGGTCGGTTGAAGAAGCTGGATTCTATTGTCTTTCTCTCCGGGGTTAAAATGGTCGGCTTTTTCCTTCCCGGTCATCGACCTGCCGAATGTATTGACATGATTATTAAGGGTTCAATCAAAGCTGCCACGTGCTCGACAACATTACCACCTTAATACTGCATTTATGGAAGAGAGAAAGGACTTTTAGCACATGGGAGGGAGATCGGTCAAGTCAATTCGGAGCCTTGTCAGCCCACTGCCGATTGTCGGAGCGCAACCAAATCATACCGAGTTGTAGTTTGTATTTCTCCTCGGTTTTAGTCCCGTATAATAATACATATCTGCTTTATACTCTTGCCTCCGTATTTGACTGTATCAATCATCATCATATTAACATCATCGTTTTGACAATATATGGAGGGGTTGATCCTTCTTTGGTAACCCTAAACTACCATAAATGTCTAAGATTTCTTTTCATATCATGTCCACGGGATCCGCACCTGATCTTTATCTGTTAGGAAACTTCCTAATTCGCTTCATTCATGCCCTACGACGTCCTGGCAGCTTACTCGGTTTGGTCTTCATGCTCGGCTTGCTAGAGCCGAAGGTTGGTTCCCTTTCGAAGGTGACTCGAGCTTGTCCTCTTTGATCGGCTCTCTTCTTTCGAGACCTGCTATGTTTCTTGAGATTCTCACTCAATTGTAACGAAGCATCCTGATTTACTTCGCCGACCAGTCATCGATCAACCGCTCTTCTCCCCTCTCTCTGGTCTTCTTTTCATGTAATCGCTTCCACTCATTCTTCCCCGAGAATCGGTCGACCGCAGGCCAGATGATGCATTGCGTGCCGACTCCCGGCTATAATCGCCTTCCTCTAGCTCGTCCTCTCTCTCAATGAGTGTAACTGCTCTGCCAGTTGTACTTGATAAGGCAGTGTAGTTCCAAAGGCTCTAGTGTAGTGTCTGTTCTGCCAGATCTTCACTCAGTACTATAACTGACACTAAATTTGACCTATTTAATTTTTCATACCAAGTGACCTAACGGGATGCTCATAGCAATCCCACTCAGAAGACCAAGAACCTCACGAGCATAGTGTATGAATTAGTTAGTCTATTATCATTCTTTGAGTTAAAGTTTAGAAGGCATAAGAGATTCAGAATTATTATCATTCTTGAGCAGCAACGATCTATTTTTCTATTTTATGACCCCATCAACCATATATACAAGATAATCACCAAATATTTAGTATCAAATATTTAATATCACATTAAAAAGCAAGTTTATGGACTTTTACAAAGCACTAAGCACTACTCTATTCAAATCGTTCTTCTAACTTAGATTATTTTTCCCCTTAGCTTTAATTACATTGACTAATCAAATTAGGATGACTTGTTTATAGGCAAAATGATTCTTCCACGTGGAATCAGTGCCCTTCCACCACAGATGTCTCAACTCCATAACCTCGAAGCTAGAGACAAAGAATCTTAAATATTTAGCATTAACACCATTTTTAAGATTAATTAAGTGTGTTATTACACTAGCGCCGACCACTAGCGCCACGCTTTTAACCAAAGAATGGACGTCTTTTGTCGACACCCAACCGACCTTAATTAGATGCCTATGTTATTAGCATTAGCATCTCTAGATTAAATCACATTACCGCTCATTATATTGTTTAATTATTAGTACAAAGTAGATTTTAACAACCAGCTAGAATACACATTCGAACAATGACTACAAACTTTTTCACTTTTTTTTTTAAACAACCAATTTGAATGCTTTGCATTTTATTTCATATAAAATATTTACTTTTTTATTCAGGGACAATACTACTCATTGTATTTAATCACTGACGACCGGTCAGATTGAATATAATTAGTGATGAATAGAGGGAAAATTAACCTAACTATTTCTAAGAATGACCTATTAAATATGATGATTGATTGTAACAGAGTTAATAGTACTCAAATATGATAATTGATGGATGAGAGAATCAAGTTAACTCTTTTTAAAGTTCAGATTATATACGGAATATCACTTTCTATTATTCAAGCAAGATTATATTTAAAACAATTCTATTAACCCGATCATTTAACTACTCACCTTCAAAAACTTTAGATCAACAACTACCCTCCCCACATATACCACTTACTACAACTGTTAAAGATAATCTACAAAGGGGGAAATTATGAAAAGGTGGTTGGAGACAAGTCGATATATTCCACGAGAAATATTCTCCATCATCCCCAATGCTAATGCCAAAGCTTAACATAAATCCATAGCCCTAGAGCTTTTATGCTTCATCGTCTAAATGTTCAAATAAATATATTCCCAATCTTCTCTTTTTTGTACGGACAACATGGAATAAGCTTGATTCTTAAGCATTTCCAGAAAGGGTTAAATGTAATCAGGACAAAAAAAAAATCTATATTTATAATTTTGAGTGAATTGCAATTGGGATTTGGGAATCTATCACACCTCAACCACCTTTTGTCGTAGTGTATGTAACAGAAAATTTTTAAAACAAAATAAAATAAATTTGGATATCACCGAACATCGTTCAATTGTCCACCTCACCGGATGCTCCTATGTGATCCAGATGAATTCCTTTGAATTTTTTCTCCATTTTTTCCCAAATTTTCTTATAGTTTTGGCTCCTCATGCATGGATGAGATACCATTATGTCGTGGAACGATTATGTTTTTTTTTTTTTTTTGAAAACAGAACGATTATGTTTTTAAAAGCAAATTTGTTGCTAACAGAGGTTTTGCGAAAAATGTGTCACTCCCAAGATTTACAGAATGCAACAATCCTTAATCTTGTATATTTGGAATAAGGATTGGACTTTACAGGACTAGGTTTTTGCAATCTGATAAGCATGCAAGACTTAATATAATGATACAGAGAAGCTAAGATTAGTGCATGCACCAACTTAACGAGCTAAGCTATATGAGTGTACTAGATAGCTGTCTATACTCAAGAATAATGGCCCCTAGAGTCAACACCTAACAAAGTTGGTAAAACAGTTCGCTTGTTAACTACAATAATGCTTTAAGAGCATTTATAACAGTAGATATTTGGAGGTTTTTGGCACAGTACCTACACATGGAAGGGAGAGAAATGAAGAAAGAGAAAATTTTGGTTCTTCTGCAAAAGAGGAGTTATTGAAACAATACAAAAGAGAGAAAAATTAATGCAGCTCGCGCCACGTGTGCATGGCCGGCAAGCCGTGTGCCCCGCGGGCGCGTATACTGCACAGTACACCGACAAAGGCTTTATTTTTTTTAAATCATATTTGTTTTGTTTTTTTCCTGCCCTTCCATTTTCTTTTTCCTAATCACACTTGCAAAAAACTCTTCAAAAACCACAAACAGTCCTCACTAAGGATGTTGTAAATTTTACTCATGTGGAAGTTATCTATTGACATTACATTCTTGGGTTGAGCTGGTTAGTTATGGACAACTTATGTCAGTTTACTTCTTTCTTTATGTTCTTTTGTTGCCTAGGATTTTACCTAGAGTGTGCCCTTGTTAGAATCAAGTGCTTATCATGCATTACGGCAAAAGTTATAGCTTACAGCGAAAACACAACTTTATTTCCTTATATAATGCTACAATTTTAGAGGCATGGTGTTGGACTTTATCCAAACACATTTTGAAAAGGCAGGGTGCTGCCTATCAATTTCTCCTTCCAGTACTTATTAGTCTTTAACTGTACAATTTTTACTCTTGATGTGATTCGAACCCGTGACTTGACTCTGACTGCTGGCTCCTCTGTAAATCAAAGAATGTCGACCCCTAAGTCGCCCATGTTGCATGCTCTTGTTATCATCATCTACTCCAAAGGCCAAATAGG
The DNA here is from genome assembly GCF_003576645.1 of Ipomoea triloba. NCBI lineage: Eukaryota > Viridiplantae > Streptophyta > Magnoliopsida > Solanales > Convolvulaceae > Ipomoea > Ipomoea triloba. The sequence goes on along the minus strand of NC_044919.1, from coordinate 28,949,069 downwards.
GAATCTTGGAAATATCTGTCTGATCTGATAATTGTCTGCTTTATTTCTCCTATTACCTTTTCTTTTTAATTTTTTGGTTGTCGGATAATGTACTAGAAATTAGAACATCTATCTCGATCACCACCTTAACGTACTCTTCTACCTATATATATAAGGTTGGTGAAGATAAAGCTCCTCACACCAACAACTACATACTTAACTACCTGCTAGCTCACCTCAATAATATACACATACAAATAACATTATATTTAATTTAATTTGTTCTTCCATGGATTCAGTGAGGAGCTTAGCATCATGCAAGCCAGTGGTGATCTTCAGCAAGAGTTCTTGCTTCATGAGCCACAGTATCAAGTCTCTGGTGACCAGTTTTGGGGCAAACGCCACCGTTTATGAGCTTGATGAGCTCCCCAACGGCCAGCAACTTGAAAGGGAGCTGGTGGCTTCTGGGCTGAGGCCCAGTGTTCCTGCAGTTTACATAGGTGGAGATTTTGTTGGGGGTGAAAGTGAGATCATGTCCCTTCATCTCAAGGGCCAACTGGTCCCACTCCTCAAGAAAGCTAAAGCCATATGGGTCTAATTCTAATATATGTGTGTGTGTTATATATTGAGCTAGCCCGTTTTATGTAATGCATATAGCTCTAATATATATGCGCACGCACATGTATAGTTGTATATTGAGCTGGTTTTATGTAACAAGCTAAGTTCAATGGCTGAGCTACTTGAGTTCACTGCAGCAAATGAGAAGAAAAGTAGGAAGAAATAAGGGCATGCAGCTTCACCATCTTCAAGAAATAAATAGCAGCAACATTATTATTCAAGTTCCTTCTGGAAAGTTTTTACATTAATATAGATGTAGTAGTTCGTGTATACCTGAGGGGGAAGAAAAAGAAGTCTGTACAGCATGTAGTCAACGTGCTTTGTTTGGAGTCTGTGTTTCAATTGTATAATGTTTGTTTTTTGTGGTTATAAAATGTTTTTTTTTTTTAATGAATCTTGTGGCCCCTATGAAATGTAATTATGCTGATTTTAGAGTGTTGTCTTAGTAACTATATGAATTCAAGTTTAATTTCCAACTAATAAAAGCAGTGCCTATTAATTTTTTTTTAGTTTGAATCCATCAATTATACGCAATTTAGTATAAACTAACTGATTTACCTGGCCATCTTGTAATTCTTTAATTTGTCGGAGTAACTTAGGCTAGTTAGTTTATTTTCTTGTATGCAATCATAATTTTTGTCAGATAAGATCAAATTTAATTGGTTTACTTTTTTTTGACTCTTTACCAATTACAATCAAAAGACATACATGATTTATTCTATATACACCATTGGACAGTAATTGTGAATTTCCTGGTCACTCATAGAAAACGAAATTAAATAATTATATGTTGTTTAGTGATAGTTTTCCAGGTTATATTGTGAGCCACAAAGAAAGATGAGGCTGAGAGGGGCTGAAAGCCACCTCTTCTCAACTCCGGCCAGAACCCCAAAACCAGGAACGACCTACCTCACCTTTCATTCCCATGGCTTCCACAACAGCTCCGCAGTCCTTTTTCTGTATCTTACAGAGATGCCGGAGAACCGAATTGCGGCAGTCCCCGGCGGTAGAGAGGAGAAGAACACCGTACGGGTGCCGGCGCGTAAGGATATTTGCAACGCAGGGCCCAAGACCGCAGCGGCAAACAGCCCCTCCCGGAGTTGATACCAGAATCCACTGGGAGAACGAAGATGAAGGGTGGATAGGAGGAAACAGCTCAAGCTCAACACAAGAACAACTAAAAGCCGATGAAAAGGAGCTTCTGGGAGAAAAATTCTCAGAATTGCTCAACAGTTCAACAGATTCTCACTACCAGTTAATCTCAAATCTCTATCCTATCCCCATGATCTTTTTGTATGGCTTGATACCAAATTGAATCATGTGTTTCATCTCAACTTCTCAACTAAAAGCCTAAGCTGATAGTTAGACTGCACATTTATGTTTATATGCTAAACAAAGTCAACACAGTTTATAGTTAGTTATGTGGATCTTTTTTTAACTGTGCAATAACGTGCAGGTTCTTGGGGGTGGGTGCAAATGCCGATGTGGAGGAGATCAAAGCCGCCTACAGGAGACTATCAAAGGAGTATCATCCAGACACAACTTCCCTTCCTTTAAAAGCTGCATCAGAGAAATTCATGAAGCTAAAAGAAGTGTATGAAGTTCTGAGCAACGAGGAAAAACGCAAGTTTTATGACTGGACGCTTGCCCAGGAAGCAGCGAGCAAAGAAGCAGAGAAACTGAGGATGAAGTTTCAAGATCCCCACATGCAAGAAGTGGAGAACTGGGAATCAGTTCCAGACATGGTGGATAGACTGGGTGGGAAGAACATGGAGCTCAGTTCTCAGGCCAAATCCGCCCTCACCTTCGATATCTTGATCATCCTTTTCTCAATCTGTTGCATTGTATATGCCATATACTTCAAAGAACAATATTAACTTCATACAAATGCAATACCATATTGTACACCTATTTTCTTCAAAAACAGAGCTTGTGCAATCAAGCTAATAAGATTAATTAGAATTAACTAGAATTTGTACAATTACTTAGAATGAAAGGTCATGAAATGAAATAGAGGAATGTAGTTATTTTTCACTTCCAATTCATTCATAATAATGTAACATAGTTTAATTAGTTATTAAATTTTTAGTAGAATCAATCAATTCATAAGGGAAAGACATTTTCAATTCCTTTAGATTTTAAGATAGTGTAGTGACTAGAAGAAGATGGAGTGAATGAATGCTGGGTGCTTTCGAGATTCCACTAAAAACACAAAGCAACATCACTCACTCAAACGCAGACAACCTCAGTACTTACTATGTATGTAAGATACTCACACCAGGCCAGTAAACTAAAAAACTATACACTCCTCTCCTCCTTGTTATTCACACAGACAAATCAAACCAAACCCAACCCTCAAGAAACCGAGTGGCGTCTTCTCTTCTGGAAAAGCAGCCGGCTTTCCGCATTAACTTTCCCACCCAAAGGCCTCAAATCCTTTATCCGGAACAACGTATTAAGTTTGCTGAGTTTCTTGGCGAACGATTTGAACAGCTTATTAGCGGGGTGAGACCTCACTAGCTCCTGTTTCATCGAGACATGATCTTTTTCCAGATCCGTTAGCCTCATCCTCATTCTGGCGACTTCGAGCTTTAGCTCTCTGTTTTCTCTTCGAACTGAGGCGTAGTTGTCTCTGGGGGAGATGCAGCCGCTCCCGGCGCCGCTGCCGGAGCGCTGGGGGAATTGGTTATTGTGGAGTGATGAGCCGAAGAAGAGTTGGTTGTTGTGGCCGCCGTTCATGGCGTTCCGTAGCCTGATCTGCTCGAAGTAGAGGACTTGGACCGCCATTTGCACCGGCAGCCGCTCGTTTTGAGCGGCGTGGCTGCAGGCTTCTTGTGACAGCTTCTGGCAGTCGATTGTTTTGCAGAGCCTGTACCGTTCTGAGTCCTTGACGTTTGGATGAACCTGAGACAAGAACATGAAGGTTATTTTTAGTCAGGATAGAAACTGTAGTCACTATTCAAGAATGTTTATTATTGTGTCCTTTGATCTTAGTGAGTAAAGAATTAAGTAATTTAGCTGATTTAATTAGATCAATAAGCTAACTCACAACTACGGCTAAGAGTTTGAACGAGGGAAATCACAGTCATTATAAGGGTATGTAGTAACTACTTGAAGGTGTGTACAGGATAAATATGTCATGTGATCCTAACTAGCTGATAAGGAATATACCCGGGTGTACCAACCTCAAATGAACCGACCCAATCTAGACGTGAAGGGACCAAGCGGGAGCTTAATTAAATAATAGTAGTCTGTGTCCGCCTTTTTTCATCCGACCCGACCATCTCAGGTTGGGACAACCTATTCGACCAAGTCTACTCAAGAAGCTAAGCCTCACTCCTTTGGTCCAACCCAATCACTACAGAAACGAGAACATAAGGAACTTAACCACACGCGGAGGAATTAGCAAAGCTTTCGACCTTCCCCTATGCATGGATCACACGTGTCGCACATGTCAAGCCTCAGTATGTGTTCCCTTCACCCCCTATAAATATGGCATTAAATGTTAGGAGGGAGGACTTTGGGCATCTAGGCTTACTGTATCATCACTCGGGACACTCCGGCCTCAAATCACTCTCGATGTTAAACTAATTAAACCAACAAGCAAACCATTAAAGTATCCCTCTACAGTCCGGTCCTAGTACCCTAGCATATTTGTGAATACCTCCATATTTAGTACATCATCCAACAAATGACCATGACAAGGTAAACCATACTAAGTTACTCAGCTCAAACTAACAAAGCATTATAGTGTCTCGCTGGGAATCGAACTTGTAACATTGTAGTTACCAAGTCAATAGTCTAACTAACTATAATGATTATAGTTATGATTTTACCTTACTATCAATTTAGCCTTTTAGTTAAGACGCACCTTGAGAAAAATGTCAACAGCTCGGTATAGTCCATCATAAACAAGGCGAGCATGGTCCGGGAGCAGCTCTGCAAGGGCTATGAACTTTGAAGGGGAGAGGTTGGAATCAAGTGCAACTTCTGCAAGATAGTTGTCCAGGAGTTTTGACACCTTAAGGATTGAGCTTTGCTTGGGGGAGCCAGGGCTGTCAAAATCATAAACCATTTCAGCTTCATCCCTCAATGGATTGCTGTCCTCATCATCATCCTCATCCAAGTTCAAGAAAAACGAGAAGATCCTCAGGACGGAATCCGTGTCATACAGAGGGCTATGGCTATTCCCGTGAGGATTCGCAGGTACGAGGATGTCCTCGAGAATCGCCTGGTCGAGTTGCAGCCCGATTCGCCTCTCTAGATCAGACCTGCAGGAAGTGGAAGCCAAGGCTGCAATTGCAGATTTCAACAGGCTTGAAAGGAATGCAATTGGGACAGTGCTTTTCCTGGACTGTGTTGGCAGCAAACTGGAAATTGTTTCCACTGTGATCCTTTGCTTTTTCTGGAAATCCAAATCCAAGAACCCTCCTTTAACCAACTGAGGGTCTTTGAGTATGATTCCCTGAAGGGAATTCTGGGCATAGTTGATCAAGATCCTGCTGATAATATCCTGTTTTAAACCCTTCCCTTTTACTGCAGAAACAACTCTCTGAAAGAAATCAAGATTCAGGACTGTGAGCATCTTCCCCCACCAATCCGACGGGGTTTCTGCATCAACATCAACACTCTGGTTGGCTTTCGAGGGGAAATTATGCTCCAGCTTGGACAAACCCGAAGTTAGCTGCTCCTTGCAAGCATTATTCGCGATCGAGTTGATCAACCGGGCAACAAGATTGGCCTTATTATCAGAGACAGGCAGCAGCGTTTCACATCGGTGCAGAACAGATATACAGTTCGATATGTTTGGCAGCACAATCTCCTTAAGAAAGATTTCGCTCCTCATTTCCAGGTTCTTCTCTGATACCTCCTCTGTCATTTCCAGGAAACTGGCCACACATTTCAGCATCCCAACATTCGAGAGCGAAATCTCGACGTTTACTCCATAGCAGAACTTCGCAGCCAGCTCAAAGGCCTCTGATCCCCCAGGAACATCCGAAAGATTCAGCCTCGAAACCTTCGATTCCTTCGCATCTGCCAGGAGTTTCCTGATCCTCCCGCTCCGCGAAACCAGAGGAAACTGCAGAAATCAAACAATACACACACATCTTAAAAATCTCCCTGCCTTATTCCTCTGTGTTTTTTTTTTTTACTTCACCTTCTTGCTGTGACTATCCATACCTTATGAAGCGCGAAGCTAGCCCCGCCTACCTCTATTGTAAGATCACTTGTAACATCAGATATTGGCCTGCAATACAGTGATCGATCGAGTTAGTTCAATTCGCGATAACAGAACATAAATCTGCAGAAATTATTGTCACATCCTGCAGGTTCTTGAAATCAACAGACATGTACAGCCTAATAATCTAAAGCAAGAAGAAGCATAATACAGCATGATTTCTTGAGGGATGTCTGAAATGACAAGAACATTTCCTGATCTCCCCCACTGGCTGTAGCACAGGAAGATGCATGTGCATGATCAATCAAAGAAAGTAGCAGTCAAGGAATGAAGGTATGGGTTATGAACCTTCCAAAAGGGCCACAGAAGCAGCCAGAAAAATAATTGAATTGAATAGAATAGAAATCCCTATACACTATCCACAAAAATTACTGCAGTAGTGTGTAGTGTGAAAGTTTAAGAACATTGAACCACCACTGTCCTCGTGCCACTGTCTGCTGAGTGGATCCGAGGAAAAGGGGAGACAGGGACTGGTGACTGATGGATCATATTTTTGTTACCATCAGAAAAAAACCAAGAATTCTTGCTCCTACTAGCAAGAAACTGCAAGAACGCATCACACGAACAGTTCAGTTGGTTTTTGGTGTTATAAGTAAAAAAACAAGAATTTCTGCTCCTACTCCTTCTGAGTGCCATCAGCAAAAAAACAACAAGAATTCTTGCTCCTCCTAGCAAGAACTGCAAGAATGCACTCGCACGAACAGTTCAGTTGGTTTCTGGTGTTATAAGTAAAAAAGAAAAAAACAAGATTTTCTGCTCCTACTAGTAAGAATGTAGCCGCACAAGCAGCTCAGTTGGTTTCTAAGTGCCATACTGCCATCAACCAAAAAAAAAACAAGAATCCCTACTCCTCCTAGAAACAAACTACAATACGGGCCCGCATTTACAGCTCAGTTGATTCTGTGATAGATTGTGGGTAAAAAACTGCAATAATGCATAATCCCATTTCTTGCTCTTCCAACAGAACGCATTAATGTCAGAAATAAGGAGCAGAAAAGACCAAAAAAAAATAGAAACTTATCAAGAAAGACAAATACCCACCATTCTGTAACATGTCTAGCACTGGAACTGGGCCTAAAAGACCTCTTCCCAGAAACGCTAGGCTTCAGCTCTGCAATGGTCACAACTCCCATAACTCTCTCTGTCAGTCTCTCTCAGAGCCCAGAAGTGTGAAAGTGGGAATGAGGGCAAAACTGGAGGGAGCAGAAAGACATGAAACCATGCAATGGGGAAAAGGAAAAACCTTTTTTGATTAATGTGTTTGAAATTGTGAAAGTCAAAATATGGGAAGCTGTGGCACACGGTGGAGATGCTTTTCGGTGAAAGGTGAGAGAGGGTCTTTTGAGTTTTCACCATGCTGTGTTTCATTAGAGATTGCTAGATTCCGGAATGGTTGCCAGTGCTTTTGGGGATTGTAATCATAGCCACTGAAAGCTACCTATTGAGGAGTAAAAGGTGATGAGGCTTTTAAAAAATATGCAACAAGCTAAGGTTATGTGTAAAGCTAATTAAAGTGGAACAAAGGATTAGTTGGTATTTAATTGCATTGTACCTCATGTTTATAAGCAAGCTAAGAGCCACAAAGTTGGGTGGATCTAATATCTTGCCTCACCAAAATTATTATGTCAAAATATGCTCTTCATGCACTTGAACAATTAGCATACTTGGATTTCATGCATCTAGACAAATAGAATCAGATCAGCGAATAATAACACAAATTACACGTCATGGGAAAAAAATATGAGTACGTATATTTTCATATAAATCAGTTACTTTACGAGTCACAATGCTCTATCAGGGAAATTCCCCATTGTTGCTTCTTGTAGGAGTCCCAGTAGTTAATCCGACACAAGTCCCTCCTCGGGCAAATTACTCATTTTGCTCCTCAGCTTAAGGGGTTTAGGGACAGTCCGTTTTCTGATTGATCAAAAAGATGTTAAGTAATAATTAAACTTGTGATCATTAAATGCCATAAATTTGAATGTCATCGCTCCTTTCTTTAGCAAATGGGTTAGAAAATTATACTATTCTAGCATTCATGATGGAACCAACCTCACCTAGAAAAGTGAGCTAAAGGATACAATGTGGAATCCTAAACTCTTTTGATTCAATGGAGATGATTTACAAATTCATATATAGAAAATGAAATTGTATACGCAATTGGGTTGAGGTGAAAAGGTGGGGCCCGGCAGATGTGCACGCCTCAAATTGATGATTAAGCCACAAATCATTGAGGTTTAGACTAATAAGAAAGGCCACAGGGATTGCAATGATCATCACATCCCATCTCCTAACCCAATTCCTAGCTACTTAATGGAAGATAATAACCGCTAATATTGATTTTATTTGGAAAAACACTTTTTTTTTCATGAATTAAAATGTATCATGTTATAAGAGTAAAAAGTAAAACTACATGTAATATTACTCTATTAATCATATTTAACCTCACATGCATTATTGTCTCTAGCTTTTTAACGTTATGTTGTATCATTTTTCTGCAATAGTATGTTTGAGACTTATTGTTAGATATAAATATAACCTAACACAAAAATTAATAGTAATACATGTAAACACAAACGAGTCTAACAACAATAACAAAAGCAATAAAGACCAAACGTGACCGTCAATTTGAAATGATAACAGAAGTGTCATCACACTATATAGTGATTGATAGATGGTGTCATGTTTTATGTTATAGAATTCGAGGAGGATTGTATTGTTTAAATAACTTACATGTAGGTAAGTTGTTTAATGATCAAATTACCTTAATGGCCAAATCATTACATTTTGCGGCATTACAATTTATGAGGGTGTGGATGAGATGGCACGCAAGGTCTTTTCCAACTTAATCAGAGATTGACTATTTTGTTTGAAAAATATTACATTCTCTCACTTTTTGCAATTACTAACACATCATTAATTGAATAACCAAAATAAATAAATAAATAAAAGATTCATAACACTATAGCTAACAGTTAAATTTTTGGAGTTGACATCTTTGTCGCTCCCACTTAAACACACCTCAAATTGATGATTAAGCCACTAACCATTGTTGATTCGTTGTTTAGACTAATAATAAGAATGGCCACAGGGGTTGCAATGATCATCACATCCCATCTCCTAACCAATTCCTAGCTTCTTCTTTTTCTTTTAAACAAAATAACACTTATGATCACGGTTCGGATTGAACCAACCCATGTATTGTAAAAACTAATCCATAGGCATACAGATGATTCTGGTTATGGTTCCAAATTGAAAAAAAATAAATTAAATTTAACAATAAAATTTAAATATTTGATGTAGTCTTTTTTTTTTTAAATTTCAGAATGACAAAATTTCAAAAAGTTTTTTTTAAAAAAAAAAAAAAACCTTAATGGTTGAATTTGGACTATTTTTAAAATAAAAAATAGAATTTACCCCAAAAAAAAAAAAAACTCTAGTTCCAATTTGTCATTTTCTAAAATCGTGAATCGACGATTCGGAACCGAAATCGAACCGCGATCATATCTACTTACAACATCAGTAAATAAAAACAAATGTAAGCCCACATTCTCGACTCGGACTCTTCTCGGCATTGGGTAGACCTTATGAAGCATTAGTACTAGACTATGAACGAGAGCATTAAACGATACACAGCACTCAAGTCAAAAGCATAACTCCACCACAAAAGTTAACTTGTGAGTGAAGATTTGACATCAACTTAAGTATCACATTAATAGATGACTCTATCATAACTTTTCACGTCAGTAAATTTTTTTTTCTTCTTTGAAGATAAACGTAGCTATTCCATTAATTCATAACATAAAACATTTACATCAATTATCAATGAAATGGTAAACCATTCCTTACAGTCAGACATAGAAACAACTTTTCTAACTATGCTATAGAAAACTTGAATCGCAGACTGTTTCATAACTATGAAGCTATGTTCCTTCAGGGAGCTTAAAGCTTCTTCAAAGATCTGGGTCTTCGTCATCATTCTTTTTTGCTCGCCCAGGATAAGATCAACACTTGTCGAAACCAAACTAAACGATTTATGCTAATGAAAATGAAAAGCTCGTGAAAGTAACGAGAGGAAAAATGCTCGTGAAACTAACGAGAGGACAACACAATAATAGAGAAAAAAAAGTGGGTAAAGTCAAAGTAGGGTTGGGAGTTCAAGACTACCAACACAAACCCCAATACCTACCTACTATTATTTTATTCAAAGGGAGAGAAAACGGAAGAAGAAGATCTGTGGCGGTGGTCGGAGGCGGACGGAACTGCGACGGTGGTCGGGACAGAAGAAGAGCGAGAGCAAACATGGAAGGTGACCAAAACCGCCGGCTCAAAGCTCCATTAGAGCTCCGGCGGTGGAAGCCGAAGTTGAGCAGAGAAAGGCTTTTGTTTTAGAGAGAAAAGGGAGGCAGCATTACGTCAGTAAAAATTAAAAGGTAAAAAAATAATAATAAAAATTCTATACCTATTTAGCCTCACACACACGTTGTCTTAGGCTTTTTAACATTGTATCATTTTTGTGGAATCGTATGTCTGAGACTCATCTCATCATGCTCCTGTTGAATGTTACTCTAAATTGGAATTATTGCTTAGGGAGGCAATGATGACCCCATTAATGCCACCACTTCTTACTGCCAGCAATTGTTTGGTAAACTCACTACGACTATCATGTGATACTGTGAGTGTAGAATCATTTCAATTTTTAAGCCCAGTAATAAAACTTTATAATTCTAAATTAAAATATTATAAATTGTTTTAAATGTATTAGAAAAGTATCATGTTAGGAATTCATTTTTCAATTAGATGTGAGTTCTTTTACTGTAATTCTGTAAACCGAATCCAATAGAAATAAAAACTATAAATTATGGGCACGAAATTAAAGTAATTAAAGTGAGATTTTAGTAAATTTAAGTATGCAGTATCTTTCTCTAAACATATTTTAGTCTCCTGAAAAATGTTTTGAGGTTGTCCGGGCAGGACCACACTGCAGCTTTTAGCCGAACAGGGAAGCAAAATCTTATTTAGTACTCATTAATAATTATTACGGACTATTCAATTTCATGCAGTGTATTCCAGTCATATTTACTTCACCTTCAAGAAAAGTTATACAATTCTGATCGTTAATAGTTTAATTATGGTTAATATTTTTTCAGTTAAATTCATTGCAGGGTCTGTGTAATTTGTGAGTTATTTAACCTCTTAGATAATATTATGAATTTTATTATTATCTCACAAAAAAACTACAAACCCCTATAACACTAGCTATTTAGATCAAAATATTTTTAAAAATAAACAACAAATAATAAAAATAATATGGTGGTGTTGTTTAAACAAGACCCACAACGTAGGATTGTAAGTGTAATAAATATTATTATAATATAATTATTGGAAGGTTGAGAGACAAATCTAGACAATATTTTTATTTTGATAAAATAAGAATGAATTATTATTAAAAAACAGAGGAGAGAAAAGCAAGCAAAAGGATGTTTCAAATAATAGGTTTCACATGAGGAGGTGGTGGTCGACAAGGTTTGGATGAATAGATGAGGGTGTGGCTACAATGATGCCGTACACAAGACACGTGGGCCCCTACATCCCCATATACGTATACAAATCCAAGAACCAATTCAACCTTCCAGTATGACAAAATGAAATCGAATTTCTATCTCTGATGCAAACCAGCCCACCTGATTTGATTCTTTTCCACACTGTTTTCTTGGTGTGTTTTTTTTTTTTTTTCTCTCCAATAATTGACTAACGGACATCTTCACTCAATTACACAATTACATGTGAGATCCGGCACCTTGTATGTTAGTATAAGAAAAACTTCAACCAAGTTGATGGGATTCACTTTACTTATTTATTGGTATTTTTTTTTAATTTGAATCAATTAACTAAATTTAAGTTGACTATTTATTTACTTTTCAAGTTGATCAGATTCACTTTTTGAATTCTTGCGAGAACTATCTATTGATATTTCATTTGTTTAAGCCGATTAGTTAAACCTAAGTTGGTTATTTATTGATCTTTCAATTATTGTTATTTATTGATCTTTCAATTATTTGAGCCGATCATTTAAACCTGGTTTAAACTTGTAATTATAAAGTCACAAGCTCAAATCCCAACCTTCCTAATTTGAACCAGTCAGTTATAGACAACTTATAGGCTAATTTACCTCCTTGTGAAGTTGTGGTCATAGACAACTTAGACTGATTTACCTCATTGTAGAGTTGTGATCTTTTACCGACTAGGGCCACAAGATGGGATTTACTCGGTGCACACCCTCAAATAATGGCTGCGAGTTTTCCTTGTCACCCCAAAAAAACTTGGTAAGGTTGGGGATATGCAGAGGAAGAATTGATGAGCTATCCTAAGTCATTCATCAACTTCTCAGAAAGGATAATCTAACATACTTCCAACTTCATTCACACAACATAATAGTAACTGGACTGGACACCCAAAAAAGCTACAGTAACAACAAACTGGATTGTCTTTCTTCTCTACAGACTACAAACCCAAAACATAAAATACTACTGCAACTGTGAATTGGACTCAGCTTTTAGTTTAAGAGTTTATCTTCCCTGACCTGAATCCCATCTGAACTACTAGAATCATTCGTGATAATCACAAGGGATCTGAATAGATCCACGAACAAATCCAGACGCAGCTTTGGCAGTGAAATAGGAACCAAAGCAAGAAAAGAAGACCCCAAGCAGCTGGTACATTGGTAACAGAATATGTAGCTCATGGACTATATTGTACTCTCCACTGGATGATCAAATTTACAGCTTAGACCAAACTTGCAGAATCCTTTTTGCAGATAAAAAGAACAAGGTTGCACGCCCTGCCATCAGATAGTAGAAAGCCATTATGTAAAAGGTTCCATTATGAAATGAAACATCTATTAACTCAACCTCCTCTATTTTCACTATAATTTAAACAGAAACTGTTACACAATGATGAACCTACAGTTCCAATTCATTAAGCTTACCCTGTAAAACAGATTTGCGTGAATACCAAAATCAGTAAACTCTACATTCCTAAAAGTAAGAAGGTACATGCTACCGTGGTTGGGAGACATGGTCCCACAGGCCTCTTCAACTAATGATTGAAGTTACATTAAAAATAATAGCTAAGTAGATGAGCATTCAATGATTCAAAGAGGCTAATGTATTCCAAACCACATGATATTTCTTTTGTGCATGTGTGTTCTAATGTATTCCAAACCACATTAAGGGTCCATGATTTATTATAAATTTCGAGGGGTTACAGGATATGCTCCATAAATTGAAAAAATATCAATAAAAGTTTATCAATCATTGTCCAATGAGCATGGGATATTACTATTTATGAGTTCAACAATAAGCTTTAGAAAAAATTGAAGTACTAGTATTTTGATCAAAAGTAGGATCACAAGTTGGTCAAAGAACTACTCTTCGTGGCTATATACAAACTAATTAGATATTGCATATATAAAGGCATTCAAAGTAACATGCAACAAAACATTATGAACAGAATATTTCCTTCAACTTTAAGAGAAGAAAATGCGTTGCACAAGTCAAATACAGACCAGACAAATTCAGAGAAACCAATATCAGCCATTCAGCCCTTTTGGTTCTTACTTCTTAGATTAATATATAAACTAAGATACCTTCCTGGCATGAACAAATTCATACTAGCACCATCAAAAAGGAAAATAGTTAGTCTGGAATATACATAAATTTAAAACCTTTGACTTTGGCAAACTGAAGTCCATCATTATATTCATTTATCCACCACAAGTCTCAGTAATTGGTCAATGGTTTTAATTAAACTAGGGCAGTCCTTGTTCAAATACTATATATTAACATATGATACCTGCAGCTGCTACAAGATCTAACAGCTGATTGGTAAAAATTATACTAACCTGAAGAAAATAAATAATATTGACCTGAAGCAAAGCATATTAACAATAAAAATTCACAACCCACACTAATCACCAGAGCATCAAGTACTGCCAAACATTTCATTAATCGATACATTTAAAATCACCAAAAATAATTAAGAACGTCATGCTCTCAGAAGTCTATGGACTGAGCTATGTGTATCAGGATAATGGTGAGGGAGGGGGGGGGGGGGGATAAGGACAATACAAGCAAAAAGACAAAACAACAGCAAACATTATGTGAGGAAGAGAAACAAAACAAAGAATCATATATGGTAAGTTATCCAACAGCCATGAGCTAAACTCAGTCATCAGACATGAAGGTACTGAGTGCAGATAGATAAGGGGAAGCCTTAAAAAATGGAAGATAAAAGAAAAATGTGCACTTACTGGACGCAGAGGAAGCCCCAGAGGGCTGGAAGCAATATTTATGTTTGATGAGTTCCAGCCTGGTGGATGGTGATACCTACAAGATGATCCAAATTTACAATTCCCAGTTTTCATGTAGTGCTGACATTCAGGTTGGCCAGGCCTTTCAGGAAAACACTTTTCATTCTGTGCACTACTTGAAGGACCAGTGGATGCCAGCAAAGGAGAATAAGGTCCTGGAAAGGCGGTTGAAGAAGAAGCCATCTGTGATATTCCATAAACAGAAGCTAACCCGTTAGAGGGTTGAGCACCAGGAGATAGTGATGGGCTAACTGGTCCCTGCATCAAGTAAACTAACCACACTCTAAGAAAGGGCATTTCCACTGGAGTAGAGGTTGATTAACAAAAAGGTCTTATTAATTACCGAGTAACTCCAATTTGGAACCGGAACCATGCCTGGATGAAGCAGTACTGGACCATAAGCACTAGGCAAATATGAACCAGGTAATAATGGAGGCCTTGTGACCCTAAAGTTAGCTGAATTGCCACTGTACTGTTCTGTGGAAGGTCCAGGAAGAGACTGCACGGTCGGATAAAATGGACGTGCAGCTGCTGACCCTGACATACCAGCTGGTTGAGGATGATGGTATTTACAGGTTAAAGCAAATTTGCATTGCCCCGTTTTCAAATAGTAGGAGCATTCTTTCTCATCCTGTCATGATCCACAAAGGTCAAAAAGCTTAAACCCACAAACCAAGTACATCTTATGGAATATAAAAGAAACAAGAAAAGATTTGAATAGGCACAAATGCCTACTTGTATTAGAAACTAAGAGATCATTACCGGTCTTAATGGGTATCCATAAATATTAAGTGAGACATTACTTAAGGATCCACCAGCATTTCTTGGGTGATGAAACTTACAGGATGCACCGAATTTACAGGCTCCTGTTCTTAAATAGTACTGCATGTAAGGAAATTACGCAATCAATAAAGTAACTATCAAACATGAAGCAGATAATCCAAATAGCTTCAAATGTATAACAGCAAATCCTCAAGTAAATGAAATAGATTACCTGACAAGTAGGCTCCCCTGGTCGTTCAGGATATACCCCTACTCCCAATTGTACTGCCCCAACCTTCCAGCCAGAACAATTCAAAGATCAATATAAATAGGAGTTTAGTCTCAATTACTACAATCAATGGTGAAGTGGTGAACTATCAACAACTACATTAATTCACAAGAGGAACAGATGATTGAAGTGAAATTTCCAAAAGTTTAACAAAAAAAACATGTAAATGGATCTATCTTCTGCACTTGTCATTTTCTCCAAGTTAGATAGGACAATTAAACACAGGGCTTTTAAAATGAGAGCATAATACTCAAATGTCCTACTCAAGCTACACAACAACCAAAACAAACACTACACTGGAAAACCAACTGCATACTCATATATAGTGATATATAGTAAATGATCAAGAGCTTACAGAGCAACGGTCACGAGGATGATTGAACCGACACTTGCCACCATAACCACATAGCCCGGTTCGGATGTAGTATGCGCAGTCGGGCACACCCGGCCTCTCCGGGTACCTTTCTCTGCCCCACAACCCCAACCTCTGCATTGATTCTGCAATGACAAACACTTGAGAAAATCTTTACCATCATAAAAACCCTAAGAAATCCGCAATGTAGATAGAAACAAAACTTAAACCACCGTAATCAGAACGTTAAACCCAACAACCCACCTTCTAGATCCGTTTCCGGTCCCACCGGAGCCCATTCCGCGCTCGTATCCGGCTGCGACCCGTTCCTGATTGTGCTCCGTCCGTACATCTCCATAGTCTCTCTAGGTTTTCTCTGTTCAGGCAACTTCTCCGGGAAATCAACCGAAATCAAAGGGGAAAAAAAAAAAAAGGAATTACAGTAAGTTAGCGTCAAATACACACTGCTAATGATCGAAAAGCTCGATCGTGTATCCTACCTACGCATACATATATCTTCACACCTATATATATATTATATATATGTGTATATATGGTCGGCTTGCTACAGTGTAATGGAGACTCTCTCTCTCTCTCTCTCCGTACAGTCCGTTTCGCAAGCTCGCTGTTCCTTAAAATTTGTAGTGCACTTCTAATAGGAATAGGAATAGGACTATAGGAGTATCAAGTTACGATCTATGTTCTATGTCTCATGTCTGTCTTCTTCTATTTATTTTCGTGTCTTTTTCTCTCTCTAAAAAAGCACGTTCACGCTCACTTCACGTACCCGCCAAAGGGTTTAATATAGTAATATACCATTCAATAAAAAGGCACATTTGGTACAAAATGGTAATTTCACTCCATTTCTCTGTAATATTACGTGACTGATGTTTGGTTTAAAGAATACAAATAAAATGAATATAATTGAATCCTAACTAGGGGTGTTATAATTGAATTGTAACTAGGGGTGTTAGACCATTAGTGAACAGAATTTTCGACAAATTACTTATATTCGTGTTCGATAAGTCTTCATTTATATTTGTTTATTAAAGTAAATAAGCATTAACAAAAAAATGTTAAAGCTCGATTAATAAACGAACATATTCTGAACAGTAGTAAGCTCGTTTGCTAAGAGATCATGAATAAGCTCGTTTGTGTTCGTTTCGCAAACAAGCTCGTTTATGTTTGTTTAGTAATGTTCGCGAACAAGCTCGTTAAGTGTTCGTTTAATCATGTTTACGAACATGTTCACAAACATATATAGATGTGTTGTTTGTTTGGTTATTGTTCGTGAATGTAGATTATGTCTTGTTCACGAACGAATTGTGTTCATGAACATGTGTAAGTGTTTGGTAATTAATTGTTCACGAATCTCTTCATGAACGTACACGAGCATGTTCGTGAACGTGTTCACTAATGTTAACTAACACATTCGTGAACGTGTTCACTAATGTTAACTAACACATTCATGAACGTGTTCGTTAACGTTAATGAACATGTTAGTTAACATGTTCGCGAATATTAACAAACACTAATGAACGCTTAACAAACGAACACGAACAGGATTTTCAAAAAGCTTAACAAATGAACACGAACACAAACACTCTAAAATTCTTAACAAATGAATTGAACACGAACAACCTCCGTTCATTTATGTTCGGTTCGTTAACATCCCTAATTCTAACATTAATTAAATAAGAAAAAAAATAGGATATAAATATTATTTTACTGTTTCATTCATGTGAAGAATAAAGGTACAATTACATTAGGAATCACGTTTTTTATTTTGTTGGACTTGGACTATGGAATAGAAACATAATATCGTTTAAATAAGCAAAATGCCCCTATTCAAAATAGAACACATAAAAATATAGGAAATATTATTTGTACTCTCAATTTCTACTCACTCTCACAATTTTTAGATGTTGAAGTTTAAATAAGCAAAATGCCCCTATTCAAAATATAACACATAAACATATAGGAAATACGTAGTATTATTTGTACTCTTAATTTCTACTCACTCTCACAATTTTTAGATGTTGACAATTTTTTTTTGACCCATAAGATAAAAATGTCATATCCAAGTTTCTGACATCAATGAGTATAATTGATGGAGTTGAATTTGGGAGTCTCTATAATAGAACTCTAAAAATATATGACAAAAACTTGTGTTATACCGTCTCATTGATCCTTGTCTGTGAGACAAGGTCAGATCAATATGAAATGTAACACTTCTACTAGCAAATGTAATACTAAATTATGAATAAAATATTTATTACTCATACAAGAAAATGTAATACTCCATTCGTTTCATTTTATGTGTTTTATTCGGTTAATGAGGCTTGACTGAAGTTATTTTTAATCCAATTTTTAATAATATTAAGTTTAATATTAGTATACACAATTTATAAATTTAGAAACTACACAAAAACACTATTAAACACAACAAATCAAATTTAAAAATAAGTAAAAAATATTAAAGAAAATAAACAAAAAAAAAAGAGAATTTGTTTGATATATGAATAGTAAGTAGTACAGATAAAATGAGATTGAGAGACTACTTACTTTTAAATGAAAATACAATGCTTTTACATTTTGATGTAAAAGTATTATTATTTTTTTAATTATCAAAAATATTATGTTTTTCCTTATATTTTACATCAAAATGTAAAAGCATTATATTTTCATTCAAAAGTAATACATTTTATCATATAAGTAATTAACATTTTATTCATGATTTAGTATTACATTTGTTAATATAAGCATTACTTTGCATGTTGACACGACCAAACAGCGTCTCACGGATAAGGATCCATGGGATGTCTCACACAAGTGTGACAAAAAATATATACACATGTTTACTATATCGGCATGTCTAATGACGCTCACCCACCTTATTCGGCTATCCCTTGTTATTGATTTTTCTCGACATGTCTTCTGTCACGAATATTTTGTATCTCAATATGCAAGAAATCAGCTACTCCCTCCGTCCCATTTGATGTGTGTGCATGCTTAGTTGTTTTTAATTCAATTTTTCATAATATTAAGTTTAGTACATAATATTAATATACAAAGTTTATATATTTAGAAATTATATTAAAAATTGATTTGACTAATGAATAATGTCCAGGACATATAAAACATGACAATAAAATTGATTGCAATGATTCTAATTTTACGTGATACTGTCCTCACCGGTCTAATTGGTTGTGTGTTGCATCATAGAGATTTAAGCATATACTTTTTTGTGTTGACCATTATAATTATCTTTATATTTATGTCATGTTCTAGTAGGTTCTAAAAGAAATAACTGTGAACTTTTAGGAAGTGAACTGGATCATATATTGATTGTTATGATTATTGGATATTAGGATGACAAATCTAAAAACATAATAAGTGTGAATGAAGGTTATACCCTTCATTTATGTCTGTTTTTTTCCGTTAAGTTTTTTTTGTATATTATGTTATAAAAGTTGTACTTTACAATATATTAGACAAACATATCCCTACCGTTATAACTTCCGTTATCTTTTCCACTATTGTTACCTGCATATGTATCCACTATATATATTTTTTTATTTTCTTCAATAATAATAATATATACATATTTATTGGAGTTATATGTTAGTTATTTTCTAAAATATAAATATAAAATTTATAAAAATATTTTACATTATTATTATTATTATTATTATTATTTACAATAATTTAAATATCTAAAATCTAAATAAATTTAAAATTTTAATATAAACTATTAATATTGAGCACCTATTTTTTGCGCATCGCGCATAAGAAAAATCAGTTATATTTATAAGGGTAACTATAATTTTTTATCATAATTGATTATTAATGAATGTTTAGACATTTTTCCTCGTTATAACATATATATGGTGAAAAAGCTTTACATGAACGATTATTAATTTACTGAAATAAATACATATATACAAACATATAGAATCTAAAGCTGAAAAAAAAAATGTAACTTAATCATAGTGAAAGCCAATATATTAATTGTACTAGCTTTAAAGTTATATGATAATATGTGTATTTTAAAAGGTTTATAGGAGTTGACGGTATAAATGCTACCAAATAAGGTGTAATATTTTATGGAAAGATTAGTAAGACAAGTAGTATTGTTTAACAGATTTGAGTACAAAATATGAGTGTCACCCGCATATCAAATGGGTTAATATTTATACTAAATATAAGAGCATCCATATCAATGGAGATATTTCGCGATTATTGAGGAGTTTTTGTAAGTGTGATTAGGAAAAAGAAAATGAGGATGAAGGGAAAAAATAAAACAAATATAATTAAAAAAAAAATAATAAACAATGTTAAAGTCAGGCGCGCCTCTGGCGCGCCTGACGTGCCTCTGGCGCGCCTGACGTGCCCAGCGGGCGCGTGCAGTGACGCTTGCTGTGCGCCAAACGCGCACAGCAATAAATGGAGCATTAATTACTTTTCTCCTTGGGAAGCCAAATATCCCAATGCTTTGCAGAAGCTCTTGGACCATTCTCTCTCATTCACTTTTTGATGCCATGGTGTATAATTTCTGACAATATCCAAGTTTTATCTCTTGATAGGGATGCTCTAAGTACAGGTGAATATGTAATAACTACCATGCCCTTATGTATCATACGTTCTTCTCATTAAGTGTCGTGCTCATTCATAAATTAGCTCCTTTAATGAGACAGTGCTCTATAAGTCCAGGTGCCAGTTATGCTTCGGCTCTTGGGTTTGGTATGAGGCTACTAGCCTCATATTCTGGAGTTGTGAATGTACTTAAGTTTAATATGAAGTAATAATAGTTGTAGAATCCTAAATTATTTGTAGAATTTAATAATTTGTTGTAGTTTTTATTCTCTAAATATTTCATTATTCCTTAAATATTTCATTTAATGTCCCTTTTATAGAATTATAGAGAATGTGGACTACATTTTTTTAAATTGATACAGAGTATATATTACGCGCAATATTATTTCAAAATAAAATGTATTTTTGATATGTCAAGAAACTGTGATGATATGGGCTCCTCGAATGAGGTAGGCTTGAATTGTTAGATTATCCGTAATTTCGTATGCATGGTGTTAGGCTATATCATATCTGTAAAATTTTACTATTCTTTCAAAGTGACATAACATAAGTATATCACTATTTATTAATTAAAATTTTCTTTTAAGTATGAGGTGGCTTGCAATCATTGTAAGATATTAAAATCTATGACACAAGTACAATGCATTAAATAAGAATGACTTAATACTCACTCCGTCTCATTTGATGTGTTTGATTCGATTAAAGATGTTTAACTAATTTTTTTATAATAATAATATTAAGTTCGGTATTATTATAATATGAAAGATAAATGGTATAAAAATTAGCAGGGCATAAGTGCAAGGACTATTAAAACACAGGGGTACGTGGCGCGTTAGCAAGCACATAGACTTGACCCGGCTCGATTAGCTCAGTTGCTCTATTCTGATTTCTGAACCATTTTTTCCGTTGATTTGAGGACTGAGGTCCTGTTTTGAAAATTCATCTAACTTGGCGGCTTTTCTTATCCAGTTCAGCTTAAGGCAGTGGCGCCACAAAATTAAGCATGAGTGGTCTCACAACCAGCTTCGCCTCCAGAATCTCCGCCGTATGTTCGATGCAGTTCCCAACACGCCGCCGCAGCAGCAGCAGTTGCGGCTTCCGCGGCGCACTCCCAACTTTCATCCGACCATCACGCAACCAAAATCGTTATCGAAGAATCATCTGCATGGCGGTCCGTATGAATTTATCATTTACTGAATTCAAAAGCTTTCACAATAAATAGGATGGACGAATTTTCAGAGGATAAAAAGGAAATGATAAGAGATATGTTTAATGGATAATGCTGTTTTTTTTAAAAAAAAAAAAAAAAAATTAAATTCGAGCAAGCACTAAAGACAGTTGAATTTGAAAATGTTGAGTTGCAGGAACCCTATATAATTACAAAACTGGAATCCGCTGAGAAGACGTGGAAAGAATTATCGGTATGCTTCTTTTCCGAAGGACTGGAATGACCTAGGTTTAGCATGAATTACAATATAACTCCGTATTTGGATTTCATTGTAACTGTTGTTTCCCCACCCTCTCCATGTTGTCCATAGAAATAATCTGTACCATATCTACTTTGCACTGTTAATTTGGAACTTATGGTAGTTACACTGCTCAATACTGCAAAATCCCTTGTAGGCCAAGCTGGCTGATCCAGATGTAGTCTCAAATCCAAGTGAGTATCAGAAGTTGGCCCAGTCTATATCAGAGCTTGATGAGGTGCTGCACTTCACATTTGGTTATTTTCCATTTCATAAATTATTATTGATAAGATATTTATGGTTTACAATTTACTGACCCTTGTTGTAGTTAATATATGCAAACAATTTTCATAAGATGCCCATGACATCTTTTTCTAATCATCATATTCTGTCGATGCTTGTTGGCTGTTAGGTTGTGTTGGCATACAGGAATTTCAAGGATTGTGAAAAACAATTAGAAGAAACAAAAGGTACTCTTCCTCTTCCATACCATTTGTTGTGTGCAAATTTAAACACACATTTTTTCCTATTCGGAATCCCTAGTGCTGTTTTTTAAAATATTCACGAGTACATTACATTTTAACTTTTACTTCAGCTTTGGCAAAGGACGAAGGTGGCGATGAAGATATGGCTGAGATGATAGCATCAGAACTTGAAACCTTAACCAAACAAATAAAGGAGCTTGAGGAGAAGCTTAAGGTGATTAAAATCTGTAGACTTTAATTTAACTAACCAGGAAGTGCCTGTTCTTCTTTCATGTTTTTCTGGCATAGTTTATGTAGATTCAGTTCCTCAACTACATTTTCGGATTTGAAGTTCCTATTTTCTTTTCCTACATGTTAGGTACTGCTGCTCCCTACTGACCCTCTTGATTCAAGAAATATAATGCTTGAAGGTATTTTTGTTCATTCTCTATCTTTTGGATATACTAAGTAATCTAATTACTTGCATAATTTGTAGAATTTCTTTTAGGTCTGCATTTTAGTTGTAACTATTTTGTTCATCCTCTATATTTTGGATATTTTAAGTAATTTGTTTACCTGCATAATTTGTAGAATTTCTTTTAGGTCTGCATTTTAGTTTCTAAAATTCAGAAAATGATGTGACACTCTAGTTCCATGAATAAAATTTGGAAGAAATTTGGTTCATAGCAAAAATCAAATGGGTTTGGAATATATGAATCATTACTGTGAAAGTGTGAGTCATAAGACGGTGTAGGTATAGAGAGGTTATGGTCGACCCATTTTGCCATTGACTCATCAAGACTCAGTTACTGTGGTTATCATGTATTCATGCTTTTGTGGGTGCTTAAATGAAGAAGGTTTAGACTTGGTATTGATGAACTAATCTATGTATGCATTAGCCGGATCATATAGTATTCCTAGAATTTTTGTTATTTTGTCTTACATGTTGCTTAAAACTGGACATGGTTTGGCTTTGAATGTCTTCAACTAAATTTGTATTTCCTTGGTCCTCTTGTGTCAGTACATGTATTTTTATTTTAGTGAATACGACTAATTGTTTCTTTCATGTATCTGCAAAGAAACTAATTATTTCTTTCACAGTGAGGGCGGGTACAGGTGGTGATGAGGCTGGAATTTGGGCCGGTGATCTTGTAGGTAGATGTTCCATTTGTCCTTCCTAGTGCAGTCAATATAATGCAAATAATATGCTATATCTTTGTGATCATTTAACATGGAACATAATTGACATAACAAAAGCAGCATTACTTTGCAATTTGTATTATGGTAATCAGAACCTGTTAGTCTTTATCTTTATTATAAACATTATTGACAGGTCTTGTTCTTTTCATTTGCAGCATGCTTGGTTTCTTCACACTGAAACTAATTCCACTAAGTTTTTACATCTTTTAGGTACGTATGTATCAAAAGTATAGTGAACGTAACTCATGGAAGCACACCCTAGTTTCGTGCTCGGAGGTAATAATATACTGCTAGCTTTATGAATGTAATCATTTTCTGTTGCCATGCCACTGTTGGGCATAACTGTCCTATCTTTCTTAGGCTGATATGGGGGGTTTTAAGACATGCGTCTTGGAGATCAAAGGAAAACGTGTCTATAGCAAATTGAAGTATGAATCTGGTGTTCATCGAGTTCAACGTGTTCCCCAAACAGAAACTCAAGGCCGTGTACACACTTCTACTGCAACAGTTGCTATCATGCCAGAGGTGAGTTTGTTTTCACATTGTAAGAGGTGTTCCACATACCATTTTGGACAATGCAGGTCACACTGAAGTAATTGTAATATGAGTAAGTTTATAATCTATGCAATCTCAGTAACTCTAACTTATATATGCTTTTATGCATTTTTTGGTTTCAGGCTGATGAAGTTGAGGTGGAAATTGATCCAAAGGATATTGAGCTTACAACTGCACGCTCTGGTGGCGCTGGAGGTATAACTAGTTCTTTCCATGGATCATTGATACTATCTACTGCTGAACATGTTCTCAAATCTCAAATCACATGCTTGCTTATATGATGGATTATTCATACTATCTACTGCTGATCATTGTTCTCAACTCACATGCTTGGTTATGTGATGCAGGGCAGAATGTCAACAAGGTGGAGACCGCTATTGATCTTTTCCACAAACCAACAGGAATCAGAATCTTTTGTACTGAAGAAAGGACTCAGCTTAAAAATAAGAATCGAGCTTTCCAATTACTCAGAGCAAAGCTGTGAGTGACATTTTGAATTGTACATGCCATTGAGATTTTTTTTCGTTGCATTACTGGTGATCTATAAAAAGAAAAAAAGAAAAATGAAAGTTATGCTTGCATGATTGATGATAATTATGCTCTCTTAGGTATGAAATTAAAGTGAGGGAGCAGCAAGAGTTGATTAGGAATCAAAGAAAATTGCAGGTGAGAGCTCCTTTCTTTCAAGTACATCAATTTGTTTGTTTAAACTGCCAAAGACACACAAAGATGCAGTATAGTAGTACTTAACTAATATGCTTGTCTGGAAAATACTAAACAGCTGTAAGAGATGAATGCTTGAATATTGGGCCAAATCATAGCATTGTTCATCCTTAAAGCTGTTTTCCAGTAAACAGATGGGATGGAAATTGCAGATTTGTGACATTTTCTTATCATACTTGTTCTTGCACAATGGCAGGTGGGCACTGGTTCTCGTGCAGAAAAAATTCGGACATACAACTTCAAGGTGCAATTTCTGATGGTCTTTAGCTGAAATGTTATGTACCCCACTGAAAACTGAAAATATAAAGTCCTATTCTTGTCCTGAAAAATCCTCTCAGTAGTGTTACTGAACAAACTGTTGGATTTCAAAATTTCTTAAATTGGATTCTCCTGTAGAGAAGACTCAATTGACCAAATTATTTTCAAAAGGAATCACTGAATATAGCTAATTGTTTTTATCTTTCCAACTTCAGAGATTTTTGTAGGGCTTAATGGAGTTCAAGTTTCTTCACTTCTTTAGGAACTAATTCTATTTGATTTCCTTTTTCAGGACAACAGGGTCACTGATCACCGTCTAAAAATGAATTTTGAACTTACCTCCTTCCTTGAAGGTGACATCGATGCAGCTATTCAGGTTATTATTCTTTTGGATATAATCGTCATTCTCCTCATCTGTCCCTCTTTTCATGCCTATCATATCATCCACTTATCCTTGTATCACAGTTGTAACACATGCTTAACGATTACGAATCTGCTTGACACTATTTATTTCTTTATGCAGTCTTGCACTACTATGGAGCAGAAGGAATTACTGCAGGAGCTTGCAGAGTCTGTCGGAGCAATGGCTTGATTTCAGTCATCCCGATTTCTTACTAAAATCGGGATTTTTAGACTCCTCTCTTCTGCGACGTCTTCATGTGTTTGTAACACATACAGCAAGGATTTGGGTGTATAGTGGGCAACTTGTCTACTGGGCAAGTCAAATATGCCAACTTAATTGGTATAATTCTCGGAATCCATTTGAAGATTTGCACAAGTCAATACTTATCATACGACTGGTATTTGATCACAGCGGTTTGACTCGTGGCGTTCAAATGGATCTGTTCCTTCAGTTATTTTGCTTGTTTTCCATAGTTAAGACTCAAGACTTGTCAAATACGGAGTCTCATGAATCCTGGCTTACTTTTAACCATGCCGGTTATTTGTAGTTATATTATTAAGGTAACCCACATTCCGACACATACTTGGATCATTTATTGAAGCATTTTTTTTTTTGAAAACGTTTATTGAAGCATTATTACTTGTCATTTTCAACATATTATTAGGCTATGAAATAGCTGATAACTACAAACTACTGTTAAACAGCAGTGCGGAATTGGTGTGGGCAACAACAAACTACTGTTAAACACGCTACATGCCTTCTGAACTTTGGTAGTTTCACGTGTGATATTTTGTATCCTCACAATACACATTGCAACTTTAGTTAACAAGAAGAATTAAATACAATTTTTATGAGTGACAGAAAAACTTACAGTCACTCTTTGAGAGTTAGTGTACATTTAATAAATATTATTTTGTGATTTAGTCAATAAAAAATCACACAAAAATATTATTATTCACAATTAATTGATTTAAATCAAGAAGTCCAGTCTCTATTTTATAGAAATACTTCTGATGCAAATATGCCAAGAAAATATCATAGTCTCAAATTTTGTGTGTAGATAATTTTTCTTAAACTCACAAAATAAAAATATTTTATTCATATTTACTACCTCAATAATCATGATAAAATAGATTTTGAGAGTCCACTTAATAGAACAGGACAGGGCGATATTGATCTAACACCTTGCTAGTTGCTACGTGGATAATCTCGAGGAAGCGTTCCACACGCGCCGAGTGTATCATCGCTGGTTTTATCCTCCGCCCGCACAGGCACAGCTATCGTGTTTTCTATTTTACGGCGCGCTGTTAAAAACCCGATAAATACAAAAGGAGAAAAAAAAGAAGAAAAAGAAAAAAAAAATGAACGCGGCTGATTTACACCAAAACCAAAAACCAGAGTCCTCTCTCTCTCTCTCTCATTCTCCGGTCTTTGTCTCTCTTCTTCCTCGCATTTGCTTTCTCTCTCTTCTCATCGTTGTGAGCTCCAGAGATCGCACAGGGCGATCCGAGTTCTGTAATTCGATTCTGTTTGTTGCAGGATCATCTTGCCAAGTTCCTCAGATTCAACTTAATTTTTTCCTTGAATTTCAAATAAAATATTTATCCTTGTTTTTCCCCTGAAAGCTTATTATTTCCTGGATCCTGATTGATTCTGGAGTAATTATTGTCTGGTTTTTGTTGGTTTTCTATTTCTAAAAAGCGGTTCTGGAAAATTCTGGTGTATATGTATAGCGTTGTTGGTGAAGTCAAGAGCGGCTTTGGAGGAGTGTTTGAAGGAGGTTTTTGATGATTTCTGTTGGGGAAAGGGATGGGAGGAAGGGACTAAGTGTTGGAAGAGAGATGGAAGAACTTGAGCTTGAAGAAGGGGAGGCTTGCTATTATGACAATAATAATGGCTGTGACGATGATTCAATCATTGACCCTGATATTGCTCTCTCCTACATAGTAAGCTTCTCATTACCTTACAAAATTTCCCTTAAGTTCAAATTGAGCATTGATTCTTCTCATCATAGCTTATTTTGGTGGTTTTAGTTTTTTGTTTCCTTTTTTGGTATAGACAGCTCAATCCTCGATTTAGAACGTATTGTTTGTTTGGTTAATTCCGTTGCTGAGATTTGAGAAACACTTTTGTTGTCGGATCTTAATCTTTTAGACGTTGTTGGTTGTTTAATAGGTTTCCTGTTGAGATAAGCTCCAGTTGATGCTTAACTAAACATTATTAAGTTGTCTTGTTTTGGCCCTCCAGATGTGAATTTACAATTAAGCATACAATACTTTCCAATTGCTATATTTAACCTGAGAAGGTTTCCAACACTAAGAACATAACTGTAAGTTTGCTAGAGCTCTTGATGCTAGTCTCTCTTACATTGCCATTTTTATATTGTTTGAAGGACGACAAACTTCAAGATGTTTTAGGACATTTCCAAAAGGATTTTGAAGGAGGAGTTTCAGCTGAGAACCTGGGTAAGTTAAAACTAGGAAAAATGATGTGGAAGAATGTTGGCTCTGTTAATATGCATCACATCAGTAGATGATTTGGAGTTTGCATTTATTGGCAGGGTCAAAATTTGGTGGGTATGGTTCATTTTTACCAACTTATCAGCGGTCTCCTGCAATTGATCTGAGGAATCCACCAGAAGTCCACAACAATAACAGACCACAATCCCCCAACACTACGCACTTTGAGGTACATACCTCTGGTTTATTTTGCTGTATGGAAGAGTTAATATGTGTTGCCTGACATCAAAGGTTTAATTGTAACTGAGCAGAATGAGTTGTCTTATGATATAGGGTGGTAGGCAAAATTCATTAGTTTCATCAAGGTCCAGTGCCACTTCCACAAATTCTTTGTTGGTACCTGCAACTAGGGTTGCTACAGCTAATCCAGAAATCAACATATGCATACCTCCCACTCGGGCTGAAGAATCTACTTCAATATGTAAAACTCTCAAGAAGCCTGCAGATCCTCCTGACCAGAAAAGTCTGAAAGTGCGCATCAGAGTTGGGTCTGAAAATCTGTCGACCACAACAAATGCTGAGCTCTATAGTGGACTTGGCCTTGATGTTTCTCCATCGTCATCCTTGGATAATAGTCCCTCAGACAGTGAAGGTTTATCTCATGACCTTCAGGATGCCCCAGATGAATCCCCTACAAGCATCCTTCAGGTGAGTCGTGCTCCAGAACTATCTTTCATTTCTTGTGAAGGTCTCCTTTTGGATTCCATAGTCCTGATTTTTTGAGCATTTGGGACAGATAATTACTAGTTTTGATTTGTTAACCTTTTGCGACAGATTATGACCTCATTTCCAATGCATGGAAGCTTACTGCTATCTCCTCTTTCTGATGATTTGATTCATTTGATGGAAAAAGATTGGCCTTTTGGAAAAAGTGGATCTAAACCTGTGCATAAAACAAGCTCTGAAACTTCTGATAGCACTAGGGGAAGTAGGAAAGTCTTGAGTGAGAAAAAACGCAAGTCATATGAGAAAGATGTCATAGGAAATGGCTATAGCAGTGACATGCAGAATTATGTAGGAGTACCTTCTAAGGAGATTGATGTTAATACCTTGGCTTGTGAAGAACTAGTATCTAAAGCTTTGAAGCTCCCTCTTCTCTCTAATTCATTTAGTGATGTTCCTTATCCTGCAAGTCATTCCAAGTCAATTGATAATTTGGCGACCAATATTCAAGGTATGGTGAAAGAAGAATCCTTTGATCACACAGCCAAGGAAGATTTAGAGCTTGTTTCTGCTACAGAGAATGATGGGATGGAGAAATCCAATGGAATAATTAGTTCTTCTGGAGGGGTTTTGGAAAGTGAAAAAACAAACCATTTTGACTGTGGTGTAGGATTTCCAAGGAAAGAAGGCAACAAAAGCAGGGAACAATCTGATGTTTCAGCCAATACTGAGCATAACAAAGGTAGAAAAACTCATAATATTGATGCCTCAGGTGTTTCAAAACCATCAATTGGTCCAAAGTTCACATCGAAAAATGAGGCTGGTGTGAGACTGGCAAAGGAACAAGTCTCATCCGGTGGCAAAAAGAAACATAAAGGGACTCAGATTCATGGTGCCCATGGGGGAAAGGTACTGAATGATGGCTTGGTAACTGATTCTTCTTTGGGACATAAGATTAAAAAGAGCTCTTCTAGGGACACAAATACATCTAGAAGTGACTCAAAGGGTTTCAAGAACCATTTTAAAGCTAGAGATGCATACGCTGAGTTATTTGGGAACCTAGAAGCTGAGGAAGAAGATGATAAAATTGGTTCAGAGAAAACACATTCATTGGAACTGTTGAAGGATTCTGATGCTATTTATGAGAATAACAAGGTAGAATGTAATGATACAATGAAAGTGAGATCTAATGCTTCAAAAGTAGAAAAGCCATGTGCACTGACAGAGCATCCTAGATTAGGTTCAAACATGAAAACCGTCACTGGAACTGAACTCAATCCTTCTCATGCTCCAATAGCAGAGGGTCCTGTACTTAAAGAAGATTGGGTAATGTGCGACAAGTGTCAGACATGGCGTCTACTTCCACTTGGCACAGATCCTAGAAGCCTCCCTAAGAAATGGCTTTGTAAAATGCTTCACTGGCTGTAAGTTCTATTGCCTGGGCTTTTAACATGATTGACTGAGTATGGAACCATTATTTTGAGTATGAGAAAATATACAACTTTACCATACGATAATACTGACTCACATTCAACTTACCAAGTAAATATTATCAGATACTTAAAACCACCTTAGCCCTGAATCCTGATTCCCCTGAATGTTGTTTGTGATTAAATATAAAATGTTGCTCATAAAGCTTACTGTCATACATTTTTTTCATTAGTATAATTGGTTTAACTTTTTACTAGGCCTGGGTTGAACCGTTGTGGTATCAGTGAGGAAGAGACAACGAAGGCTTTGAGAGCCCTGTACCAGTTCCCTACTTCTGCCATTGCTGTCTCTGCTTCTGAAACACGGACAAATAATCAGCACCAATATCCTGATAGGAAGCTTTTAGGAGTTGCTTCAGTTGATGCTTTTCACCCAGGCTTGGAGAACAGAACTCTTGGTATACAAGTTGCAGATGCTAGTGGGAAGAAGAAATATGGATCAAAAGATCCTACAGATGAATGCAAACAAGCAGGCCTAGTGCAGTGTTCAAGTAAAATCAATAACTTTCAGGAAACCTCAAATAATATAGGCTTAAATGACAGCATCCAATCCCCTTCGGGTGATAATGGGCATAAAAAATATTCCAGACAATCAAGTACCTCAGTTAAGGAGAAGCAAAGAAATAAACTGAAAGAGAGAAAAAGGTTGCTTGGCAGCATCTCTTCTGATGGAGGTATTTTGTTTGAAGTGGTCATGTTGAGCTTTCTGAAAATCCTTTATCTGCATTTATGTAACCTATTTCACTAACATCTCATGTTCTCAGGTGCAAAAAATGCAAAGATGAAGAACAAGCCAGAGACCAATTTAGATAATTCTAGAGCCTCTAAGAAGGTAAAAAGAGATGGCTTATATCATGACGATGAACATTGGAGCACTGCAGGGGAGAATGCAGGGCATAGCTCAAGCAATGGTATGGCACCGATTGCGTCAATGAAGGATCGACATAAATATAAGTTTAAAGATTCAAAAACTTCAGATAAAAGTCCCTTGATCCATAATCCAGTTAGTTCTAGTGATGGATCACTACATGCTGGCAAGTGTAACAGTAAAGACTCTTCTAAGAGGAGGAGGAAGGGGAATGGGTATCACCATTCAGAGGCTAACAGTAGGTCATTTCCTGGTTTAGGATGCAACTCTCAAGATTCTGTTGGTTTGCTTGAAGAAACTTGTGAAAATGGCCAAAGAAAAGAAAAGAGAGCAAGGGTATCCAAATCTGAGGTGAAAGATTCTAGTGGAAACAAAGCCAATGAAGGAAAAGACGAAAGGGTTAGAAATAAGGACCAGCAAATAGGGCAGTATCTGGATTGCACTCAGTCTCAGCAAACCATAGATGCTATGGATTCTTCAAAAAGGCATTTGGGCACTCTCCAGCCTTCCATGGCTGCCACTTCAAGTTCTTCTAAAGTTTCTGGTTCACAAAGAAACAAAAGCAATCTCCAGGAACTGAGGGCTTCTCCTGT
Organism: Ipomoea triloba; assembly: GCF_003576645.1. Classification (NCBI taxonomy): domain Eukaryota; kingdom Viridiplantae; phylum Streptophyta; class Magnoliopsida; order Solanales; family Convolvulaceae; genus Ipomoea; species Ipomoea triloba. Next base: position 28,917,661 of record NC_044919.1, on the reverse strand, counting down.
AGAGTCAGTGTCTTCATCTCCTCTAAGGATTCCTACTGCAGATAAATTCACCTCAACAAGAAGAAATGATTGTCAGGATGCAGGATTATTATCCATGCTTACTCCTCGGAGATCTTCAGATGGGGAAAATGATGGGGGCAGTGATCAATCTGGAATGATTAAGAAGGGTGAAACTTTGAATGCTGGGCATAATGGTTCTCTTGATTGCCAGGAAGCAGATTTGGGTCATATATCATGTGTTAAAGTGAGCCGAGGCACTGCACCTTCTCCTGTTATTGCAAAGCATGATGAAAATGTGGCTGTAGAACCCTTGCCTCAATGTGACCAGTATGATTCCAAAACACAGAATTTGGAACGAGGCCAAGACAAGGGAAGAAGGAATGATGGTCTTCATGGTAATAGTGGAATTGTCGTGAAGAAGTCTGGGAAGGGTTCCTCTTCTAAACCTAAAGACAAGAATAGGAGTTACAGATCTGATTTTGACAGATCTACTGTCAATGAACCTTTAGATCAAATGCCTTCTTCTGGGGAAAAGTTAAAGCCCGGACAGAACAAATTCCATGAGAGAACTGTTAATCATTCGGATAGCAATTCTGTGAAAGATCCTACTGAAAGATTATTGAATGAGAGCACTAAAGATGAAATTCACTCAAAGCTTTCTGACAATAATGGTAGAGATGTTAGAATAGGCATTATTTCTGGACTGGATAAGGGGCAAGCTCTGCTTCCAAATCAAGATGATGGAAGATTGACTAAGAAGCCTGTTTCTGACAAAACAAATGGGGTTCCTACCTCTGGGAGAGGGAAGTCACTCTTACCATTACCTGCTAGAAGCCAAAATGAGACAGCAGCATGTCTACAGTCAATTCCTGGGTCTCAAAAAGAAGCTACAAATTTGTCAGTTGATGATTTTGAAGATAATGCTTCAAGGGATAAACATGGTAAGAAAGGTCAGAGCCAGAGTAGGGACCTACCTAGTACAAGACACTCCACTGCAATGTTAACCAAAGTTCGTGATCTTGATGCTCCTTCTCCAGTTCGTAAGGATTCCTCCAATCAAGCTGCTTCAAATGCTGTAAAAGAAGCGACAAACCTTAAACACATGGCTGATCGTCTAAAGGTCAATAAAATTTATACTCATCTCCTTAAAGATGAAAAAGGAGATGGGGAAATGATTTTACTCTTCAACTTACTGCCACCATTAATTTGCAAAAATGTTGGCCTAACTAGTCTATTTGTTCCAGAATTCTGGATCAAGTGACAGCACGGGTCTTTATTTTGAGGCTGCGTTAAAGTTTCTCACAGGAGCAGCTTTATTTGAATCATGCAACAATGATAGTGCGAAGCACAATGAGATGACTCAGTCGGGCCAAATTTATAGTAGCACTGCAAAACTCTGCGAGTGAGTTGTACTTCAAGTTATTTGCATTTGCCCTTCACGGATAGCATAGAGTGATAATCTGCTTATAGATCACCTGTCATTTGGGATCTCCTTCATTGCATACCCTTTAGAGGAAAAATATTTGTTCTTTATATTTCAGTAAGATTGTTTATCACTGAGGCATCATTTCAACAATGATCTTACCACACTTGGACCCTAATTAAGTAATTAGGCTTATCATAAACACCAGGCTTGCAGCAGCTTTACAAGCAAGAAGCAATATGCCATTTACTGGGAGACTTGAGGACACTTTAGATGTTCCTCATTTGTGTCTGATTTTGCTATAGTGGTCCTGAAAATGATTCATTTCACAGATGATTCTAGAGATTAGCTGTTGCAATTTACAATGCTATTTTTTCACTGTGTTTTATAGATGATTCCAGTAGAATGCCAAAGATGACCTTGGTTTCCTTTATTGTCTTATTAATAGGTTTTGTGCCCATGAATTTGAAAGATCCAAGGACATGGCTGCTGCTGCACTTGCATACAAATGCATGGAGGTTGCATACATGCGTGTAATTTATTCCTCGCATTCCAATGCAAACAGATATAGAAATGAGTTACAGGCAGCTTTGCAAATATTTCCTCCAGGTGACTAGGAAAATGTCCAGCATAGTCTCTACTTATTGATTCAAAGTTCCATCTTTATGCATATATATATATATTACTATCTGTCATGGAGTTACATGCTTTCTTAGGTCATCACTTTCCTGTTTCGTAGGCCTGTAAGGTTATTAGTAAATGATTTGTAAATATAATATTCCACATTTCATGAAAAATGACTCTCCATATACACGGAAGAGATTGATAACCAATTAACTTTTTTTACATAGGTTTTGAGTGCACAAATCAAAGTGATATTTGAAAGGATGAGAGTTTATTCCACAATGCTTTGTCATTTTGTTATTATTGAGCTAAACAGGGACAACACGGTAATTTACAGTGTGGGTTTTTTTTTTTTTTAAATCCCAAAGTCATGCTGTCATGTAATTTAAGATGATAATTGTACACTTTACCAGTCATGCTTTTCTTTAATGAGTCTCTTATGATATTTATTATTGTATCCTAGGCGAATCTCCTTCCTCTTCTGCCTCTGATGTTGACAATTTGAACAATCCATCAGCTGTAGACAAGGGTGGCTTGGCCAAAGGTGTTGGATCTCCTCAAGTGACTGGAGCTCATGTTATGACAACAAGAAATCGTTCCAATTTCTCACGGCTTCTGATTTTTGTGAGTATTCAAAAGAATTCAACTCCCTCACGTAATCATTTTACAGAAACTAGTTGAGCCAATGAGAGTATTTGGGCTAAATGATTCAAAGAATGTTTGACTACAAGATTATTGGAATACCATTGGCTATGTAGAAACCCTCCTGGTTTTCATTTCCTAAGTGCATCTCAGAGGTTGTGAATTGTGATTGGATTTGTCAATATGGCTTTGTGGTTAAACCCTGTGTGTTAGGCTCCAATCCCCTTTCAACAGTAATTGAAAGCAGTAGTGAGTATCACTAATAGCAATTGAGTCTTCAACTATCCATCAATGTTATATTCTTCACTTGTAGTTGTTTTAGCTATGATATTTAACAATTTGGTCTGTCACAGACGCACAGTTATTTCTAGGAACTTACACTACTTTCACTTACAGGCACAGGAGGTTAGTTTTGCAATGGAAGCCTCCAGGAGATCAAGGGCTGCTTTTGCAGCTGCAAATTCAAAAACAGGAGATGATAAATGCAAAGAGGGTATCTTATCTGTTAAAAGGGCACTTGATTTCAACTTTCAGGATGTGGAAGGATTACTGCGCCTTGTGCGCATTGCGATGGACAAGATCAAACCGGTAAAGTGTTAACTTGGAAGTGACTCCACTCTACTGTCAATTGAGGAAGAGCATAGCAGGGGATCACTTTGAGAACATTATAGACTCCCTTTGAATGATAAGATCCATCTCTTCACTGCCCTTGTACATCTGTACAGTAATAGTGTTACTATGATATTCTTTAAGGCTGCTGTGGGTTCCTCCTGAATTGAATAAGGATCCTGGAGGGACTAATGTCACCCTGGCAGAAACTACTAACGTTGCCAAGCTCTCAGTTAGGTTACTGATCCTACTAACTTCTAGTTCCAGTCCAACAGCTGTGTGGCAGGCGTCAAGGGTTGAGTCTGAGGTGAAGTCATGAGAGAACTTGTAATATTTTGGATAACATTTCTGTGAAAGATTATTGAATGCGAGCACCAAGAAGAAATTCACTCAAAACTGTGCTGACAATAATGAGAGATGTTAGAGTAGACATTATACCTGGACTGGTCAAGGAGCAGGCTCTACAGTTCAACCTCTGTGAGAGGGAAATCACTTTTACCATGGCACTACCTACTAGAAGTCAAAATGAGACAGTAGCATACCCTCAATCAATTCCTGGGTCTAAAAAAGGGGCATCTATGAATCTGATGTCAGGTGATGGTTTTGAAGGTAATGCAATAATGGATAAGCAGGGTAAGAAAGATCAGAGCCGGAGTAGTTGCCAACATAGTAGTTTAAAAACTCCACAACAATGCTCATCAACAAGAAATTGTTCCAACTTCACACCGCTACTGAATTTTGTAAGTATTCATAGAATTCAACTCCATCAAGAAATGATTTTACTGATACTAGTTGTGATGAGAGCATTTGTCTATCACTCTTCCATAAAAAATGTAGAAAACCTGTTTATTTTTCATCTCCTTAGTACAGTTTCTGATCAGATATTCCAGTATGGGCTATATGCAGTTAAACCCTGCATGCATTAGGCTCCAATCCCCCTTTCAACAGTATTTGAATGCTCTAGCATCACTAATATCAATCGAGTTTGCAACCATCCACCAATCTTATTATATAATATATAATATGTCTATACTTGATTTTAGCTATGGCTTTCAAAAATTTTGTCTGGCATATTTATTTCAAGGAACTTACAAACTATGTTCCCTTACTGGCACAGGAAGTTAGTTTTGCAATGGAAGGCCCAAGAAAATCAAGGACAGCTAGATTCAAGAAAATATAAAATGATCAATACAATGAGGGTGTCTCACCTGTTAAAAACGTCCCTTGATTTCAACCTCCAGGATGTGGATGAATTACTGCAGTGGAATGGATTGAGAAGCGAAAAATGCTTGGAGCCATGGCGGTAGCATAAAAGTGTGTAATCTATTCTTGACATTCCATTGCAAACAGAGGCAGCTTTGCAGATCTTTCTTTCATTTGACTAGGAAAATGTCTCTTTCTCAACACGGTCCCAACTAGTTGATTCAAAATCCCCCCTTCATGTACATGTTGCTAGCTGCAATGAAGTAAAAACTAACTCCTTAAACCACCACTATCCTGTTTTATAGGCTTTTCTGTAAGGTTATTTGAAAATCATTTGTAAATATAAATTTTCCACAGTTCATGAGAAATGGCATTCCATATACACGCTGCAGATTGATAACCAATTGTCCTATTTCCTTTAATGTACCAAAATAATCATGCAAAAACACAAAACAGGAAACAAATAATATTTCTTTTTGTTGCAAGGGTAGTTCAGCTAATTTTTGAGTGAGTGATAGATTGTGGGCAAAGACACATGAATACATGATTGAGTGTTAGTAGTTGCTGTGGAAGTGAGCTCTTTGTGAGTACTGGTTTTTAGCTCTTTATGAGCACTTACCAAACACTGGTTCTCATTCGTTATCTTGTCGAACCAATTTGTGAAAATTTGGTTTTTTTGGAAAAGAACCAATTGTATAATAATTAAATTGTATTTGACAATGTTAATGTAGATGTAAGTTTGTAGGATCACTATTATGTCAAAATATTTTTTTTTTTTTTAAATTGGGGTTTTCTAGAAAAGAAAAAAATAAATAAAAATTGGGGCCTAAAAATGTTAAGAAGCGATACTACAGGGTCTTATTTTGCAAAATAACATTTTAACCCCCGGAATAAAAGAAAAGAAAAAGCAAAAAGGTTAAAAGGGTACGGAGTAGTTTTTTAGGAGTTAACACCGTTACGTGCACTTTATCTGAGTTAGTCAGCTGATTACGACATCGCGTGCAGGTGTTATTGCGTATTCGTCGCTCTCATTTACACCGTCGATCTTTCGCAAATTCGCGGAGCCCCTCTGTACTCTGCATTGAGCCCCGCTCGGCTCAGCTCTCTCCCTCTTCTCTTCTCTCTCTGTCTCTGTGTTCTGAAAGCCCTAGTTACCCACTCGCCCAAGCCTCTCAAAGCAAATTGGATTTTGAATTACGCCTCTGCAATCGAAAACCTCATGAATTGCTTCGATCTGCGGATTTGAATTTGAAGGTTCCGATATAGGATTAGGAAATGGAGAATCAATTGCAGCTGGTGGTCTCCAGCCCTGCGACGTCGTTTCACGACTTATTGGCCTCGCAGAGGGAGCTCTTCCGCAGCCAAGTCGATCATCTCGAGAACATTGTCGTAACTCAATGCAAACTCACCGGGGTCAATCCCCTGTCTCAGGAGATGGTTCGTTGTTGCCTTTAGTATTGTATTAATTCAATTATTCTTTCCCAATTTGTGACTGTTCCTTTCCTTATTGTTGGTTGATGAAATCGGAAAACCCTAGATACTAGGTGAGATTGGGAAAACATGCCTTCACCACTATTTAATTACTTTTATTGGTTGAACTGATGGTTGCATTAAATTCCCCTTAATTAAGTCTGTTGAAGTTGCTGATATCTTTCCATCCAGAAAATTTCATTTGAAGAAAAAAAAACAATGCTTTTGATTGTGAATTTTATTGAGCTTCTTTGATTGGCAGAGTGAGATTCTGTGTTTACCAGCACAAATGAAAACTCGTAGCTTTCACCTTAAAGATTGAAGGAGCTATGAGAGTCCATCTTAATTATTATAGTTCTAGTCCTCAAAGCAAATTTCAGTAACTGTTTATGGGATGATTTTGGTGAAATATCATTTGGCTGATAGTTTTCAATTTTGTGCTTTGCAGGCTGCTGGAGCTTTGTCAATTAAAATAGGTAACTCCCTTTGCTGATTACGTGAGATGGTTGTGATTAAAGCTTGGTGAAGTATCATCACTTTATTTCCAACTCTGGATGTGTGTGTCTGATTTTTTGTATCTAATATATACAAGTATGCATTTTCCTAATTTTTAGACAAAGATAAATTTCCCACTATTTAAGTGCTAGTTTGTGCCTCTTTAGCAGGTGATTTCATGAATAAAACTATATGTGTATATTTTGGTTTTCTGAATAATATTTTCTTTGGAATGTTTAACTAATTGTTGAGCTTTTTCAACCTAATTTGGCATGTTTCTAGTACTGATAGATTTACTATATTTAATTTTTATTTATCTTTGGCAGGGAAAAGGCCCAGGGATCTGCTGAATCCCAAGGCTGTAAAGTATATGCAATCTGTCTTCTCAATCAAAGATGTAATTAGCAAGAAGGAAACTCGTGAAATTAGTGCTCTTTTTGGAGTTACTGCCACACAGGTTTCTCTCATTTTTGTTCACCTCCTTGGGTTCCCTTTTCCTTGGTAAAATAAAATTTTATAAAAGTAGTTGGTCATATTCTATAGCATTTACTTTCACTTCATATTTGGAAAGTGCATGTAAAAGTTTGATTTGATTACATATATGTTGCCATATTATCTACTTTTGCCACCATGTTTGTTTTTGTGAATCTCTCTCCTATATCTCTACATGTTCATTAGCATGTCCTCTTTTTCTTACCTTTTATGAGATTCTTATCCCTCCTACAATGATTTCTCATATCTTTTTGTTAGTGTTAGGTTAATTTAGAATATACTACATTAGGCCTGTATTTGTGGAGTTTGACATATCCTGATAGCTCTCTTATCTGTTTTTTACTATTTAAATGTCTATAGGTTCGAGATTTTTTTACCACCCAACGAACAAGAGTGAGGAAACTAGTCAGGCTGTCTAGAGAGAAGGCTAGAAAGCCTAGTGCTTCTGATGAACCCTGTGGTGGGATACCTTTAAGTTCTGATGCCAGTTTACCAGTTGATCCTGTTCCCTTAGACAGTGTGGCTCCTACAAATGTGGAGGGGCCATCATGTTCAACACAGGATGAAGCCCTGTCAGGTGTAGAGGAGTCCGACAAAGATTTTATTGACAACATATTTATTCTAATGAGACAAGAAGAGACATTTTCTGGGCAAGTTAAATTAATGGATTGGATCCTGGAAATACAGAACCCTTCAGTGCTACAGTGGTACTTGTAACTTAAACTAGATCAAGTACCAAACCTTATTGATAGAATGGTATCTTGTTTTTTCACAAATCTATTTTCTCTATGTATCTTCAGGTTTTTAAGTAAAGGTGGTGTAATGATCTTGGCGACTTGGTTGAGTCAAGCAGCCACGGAAGAGCAGACCAGTGTTCTTCATCACATTCTTAAGGTTTCTATGTTCTCCATTTTATCTATTTACTTCATGAAGTTTTCCCTAATCCATGGATGGGATTTAACAGTTAGTCACTAATGTTTAACAGGTACTTTGCCACTTGCCTCTACATAAAGCTCTTCCAGCACATATGTCAGCTATTCTGCAGAGTGTTAATAAACTGAGGTTTTATAGGACATCAGGTGTGATGCTATTGCAAATTATTGCTGCTTGATCTCAATATTTAATGTTTGTTTCCTGTGCTTAACAAATAGAGTACTAAACCTTTATAGAATGATTATCTTTTGCTTGAAAAGTGGATAAATTCTGATTGTACCTTAATAGTGGATTATCTTGAGCCTCTGTGATGGTCAACATGTTGAAATTATATTACAGTATTTTGAATCAGAGTTGGAGGAATGGGATAATTAAAAAAAAAAAAAAAACAGAATCCTATATTTGAAAAGTGAAGAGAAGAACAAAATGTAGTGAACAGAAATGATTATGATGATTTGAAAAGTGTGGCATTCTGAAATACATGAGGTGGTTTGAGTTGATATCTTTCTAGTTCAGGCACATGCTCACATCAAGCATTTTCTTATCTACTTGCTTGTGTAATGAATATATGTATTAGAATTTTTTTATTGCATATCTTTTTCTAATGGCCTTCAAAAAGGAATTTGTTTTACTTCTCCAGTATTCTGGACCTCATTTTTCTGATTTGAGGATCAGATATCTCAAACAGGGCAAGGATTCTCCTTTTTAGATGGAGCAAAAAATTGGCAAACCAGTCTTCTAAGAAACCTAATGGTTTGAAATCGGCCAGTGATACACAGGATGAGATGCTGTTGAAGCATAGGTAAACTTACTTTCACTGAATTCCATGCCTTTCGGTGCTCTTCTGTAACTTCTGACAAATGGTTATTACTGTATGCAGCATTGGTGAAGTCATGGCTGAAGTTGATGGCTTTGTAAGTTCATAATAGAAGTGCATTGTAGATTTAATTAATTTTGGTGTGATTTTTAATCTCCTCTCCTTGTTCTATAGGAAGAGTCTCTATCACAGTTTGATACTTCAGAGAATTTGAGGTATGTGTTGCATTGTATATGTTCTTATTTGCCTGCTTGTCCCTATTCAGTTGAGGGGTGTTTTTAACTCTTTTTCTTTTCAGGAAGTTGGGTTCTACTCAACCGTTGAAGTTGCTCACATCTTCTGCAGAAGAATCTAATAAGAAGACTGGCAGAGGTGCTTTATCAGCCCGTATCCTTAGTAGATATAATCTAGAATTACTTCTAATATACATAATGTCCTTGCAATAACAAAATGAATGTGGCAGAACTTTAGTACACTCGGTGCACATATAAATTGGGAATGGGAGGGCAGATGAACTCAGCCCTAAAGCAAATCCTCTTATTCAAACTTATTATTATCTATTTTTGTGCATTCACGGGCGGACTTGTGGTAATTCTGATTAAATTTTTTCATTACCCTAAACTTTTGTTATTCTTGCAAGTAAATGTTGCATGTCCTTAAAAATTGTGCACATGAGGTTGTGCTGAGTGGAGGAAATCCCTAAATTTGGATGGAATTGGAGAAATCATTGGAATTATGTGCCATCATGCCAGCTTTATTTTTTGGGAACTATGTTCCTTAGTATCAAATTTATGTATTTGGGAACTGGGATAAAACAATCTATTGAATAATACTGATGGCTTAAATTATCTTCCTGCCCGTCTTTCACTTGCTTCTGGTATTATGTGCTAATTTCCATTAGAGCGTTTTCCCCTGAAAATAGACCTAATTCTGTTTCAAGAGTTCACTGGGAGTAGTCTTGCGGACAAACATTCTCATGGTTGGTTTTGGATATCACTTTTATCTTTTTGAGACTTCCAATAACTCACCCAATGGCTTATTATTGAATGTTTGATTAGTGGCTTCTATTATAGAGTTCTACGCATTATTAATGCTGTCAAATACCAATTGGATGATCATTCCCCTAAGGAAAAGATGTATTTTCACTAAATCCTGCGCGTACCAACATTCTTTTTTATGGTTGGTTTTGGAAATAGCCTTATTTTTGCAGAGTTACAAGCATTATTAACACTCTGGTAACTTTGCACCATTCTGTGATGCATCAGAATGTGCATGCATGCTGTTCGAATATTATTATCTATCTAAAACAAGTATTGCAATGTGAGTTTGTGTTGCATCCTCACAAGAGATGTCAATTATAATGCTGCTATTAAATTCCTTAACCAATAACAGAAACTCGAGAGCGCAGAAAGGTTCAGTTGGTTGAACAACCTGGCCAAAGAATGCCAGGAAGGAATCCCCAAGTTGCGAGAACAGCATCTGCAACTCAAGGCCGACCACTTTCAGCTGATGATATTCAAAAAGCCAAACTTCGTGCACAATTTTTGCAGAGTAAATATGGTAAAAGTAAAACATCAACTGACCATAGCCCTCAGACAAAGCCTGAAGGTCCAAATAAAAATGCTGCTCCTCAAGATGGCGTTTTCCATTCAACTACTAAAACATATGACTTGCCAACAATTAACGAAGAGAAGTCAAAAATTAATGAAGTGAAGCCAAAAATTGATGTAGAGAAGCCAGCAATTGATGAAGAGAAGCCAAAATTTGATGAACAGAAGAAGATTGCTGATATTAAGTCCAACATATCAAATCAACAGGAGACTCCTCTAAACCAAAAGAGGAGTTTGGATGCTGAGGAACCTCCGCCAGGCAAAAAGTGCAAGGCAATTCAGATTCCATGGCACACTCCACCAGGTACATTTACCTTATTTCTTGTTGATTGATCACATAATATAAGGAGGGGAAATTGTTTGCAAATTTTTAACTGTTCTTTTCTCTTCACTCTTGCTTACTTGGATAACCAATGTTCTTTTCCCATTTGCTAAAGGATGCCTACGTTGTGAATCAATTCAGCAAGCTGTTCAAATCTGAAGTATGAGTAGTGCAGTGCTGTCTCTATTTGTTTTTTAAAAAATAATATAAATAAGCTATTCTATAAGTTTGTGGAATATTTGATACAGCGTGTCAGAATTTAGTATGTCTGCTGTATTTTGGCTATATTTCTGCTACTGGAATACATAGAAGTTGGTCATAAGTTTATAATGTATTTTTTGTACAGTAGATGTAAAGGCAAATCCTGTTTTGCAAGCAGTGTTGCCCTTTTCTGTCGCTTAAATGGGTAAAAATGGGGTACCCTAGAATATATTTTTATTTTCAGTTTTTCTTTTTCTTTAGAAATAGATTTTGACCATCCATTTTTCTAAAAAACTTCATTCAATTTGGATTTTGAGCATGTCCATCTTTGTTTTCTTCTATGCAGAGATGGTTATTTCTGAAAAATGGAAGATATGTACTGGGGGAAATAGTAAAGAGGTAGAAGTTCAGAAGAATAGAATTCATCGTGAAAGGGAAACTATTTACAGGACACTTCACGAAATTCCATTGAATCCCAAGGAGCCTTGGGACCGTGAAATGGACTATGATGACACACTAACCCCTCAAATCCCAACAGAACAATTACCTGATGGGGATGGTGTAGAAACTATGGTTTCACAAGCAGAAAATGTGGAAACTATAGCAGCTCCTTCTGCCAGCAGCTTGCCACAGAATGTGAATTCTAGCATGCCTGAACCAGATCTAGAGTTGCTTGCTGTACTACTTAAAAATCCAGAATTGGTTTTTGCTTTGACATCTGGTCAAGCTGGTAACCTGTCAAGTGAGGATACAGTGAAGCTGCTTGATATGATTAAGGCAAATGGACTGAAATCGATGAGTGATCCTAATGGGTTGGGCAGAAGAGCTGAGGATAAGGTTGAAGTTTCTCTTCCATCCCCAACTCCTTCCAGCAATCCTGGAACGGTGCGTGATTTAACCATATTTTGTACAACTTTTGAAAGAGTATTATTAAAATTTTTCGAGTTTTCTTTCCTCCCTCTCTCTCTCTCTCCCCACATGATGTGCGAAATTTGATCTGTGGACTATCATGCACGAATAGAACCCAGGGCTAGTTGTGGTGGTCATAAAAAGATTACAAAATGAAAAAAGAAATGCTTAAGTAAGCCTAAAACATCTGTATCTGAGGACCTCTTTGCTGAATAGTCAAGATTGTAGCGCCTCTTCCGTCCTCCGAGCAGCATTATACTTTGACAGTTGGGTGTGATTACAACATAATCAACGAAGATGGATTTAAAAATAATAATAATAATACTCTCTATATATATAATGATATATCTGAATAAGAAGACTGGATAAATTGAAAAGTTTATTTTCATACATGTTATTTTTGGATCCTCTGTTAATTGAAGCGTCTTGTGTTCCCCCATGCAGAGCGGATTGAAATCAGACGAGTATGAAAAAAATCCATTCTCAAGGAGAGATGCTACAGTAACTCCAGCGCAGCAGCCTCACTATCCAGCCATGGCAGCTCAACAGTTGCTCACACCGCAATTTGCCCAACAACGGGAATCGGCGATGCTGCAAGCCACCGGGAGGAATTATCATGAACATCACCCCTCTCCTCTAATTCCATCTCTTAACCAGGCTGCTCCTTCCATCTCCATGAATGCATCAGAATTACTGGTAAACAGGAACGGAGCGATGTTCAGTTCAGCGTCACCCAGTCCAATGGGCATCCTTAAACCATCATCAATGCATGTAATTGATGCACCGATGCCATCCCGGGTTCAGACTCAGCCACAAGCATATTATGTGCCTGAGCCTCTTCCGCCTCAGAGCTGGGGGGGAGCCAGGCAGGGGCTGCATTCCCATTCCACCCCGACTAATTCTAACAATTATAACCCCCATGTAGGGGCGACGACCCAACCAGGTCCCTGGAGAAGAAACGATTATGGGTTCGAGTCATTTAGTCCAGAAAACAGCCCTGCTAGGTCCCATGAATATGCTTCCAGGTGGAACCACTCAGAACCCAGGATGAATAATTACCCCACAGAAAGGATGACACCTCGCAATCCTTCTACCTACCATGATCCTAACTGGAATGTAAACAGGAGATGGTCTGACCGGAGAAGATAGACGACAGACAGTTCTGGCTTGATTGGTATACACCCATTTTTGTGGTCAGTGTAGAGTTGTAGCTTTCGGAGAGGCAAGCTAGTAGCGAAATGTAACCTATTTGTTTTGTCAATTGATTGATTTACATTGCTTCATGATTCATTCTCCTATAGTTGTAAAACCAACAAAAATGGAAAGGAATACCTTTATTCAAATTTTCTTTCAGTTTCGAACACTGTTGATGGATGCTTCAGTGTACGCAGTAACAGAATAAACGAATATGATATCAACTGTAGTAACCGAAGCGTCGTGGACAGGGACGGGCACAGCTAAAAAGACAAATTGAAAGTATATATTCGAAAAGTAAAAAATACTATATTCCACTGGTCCACTCTATTCCCTCTCGAATTTTTTCTTTTTCCTTGTGTCTCTGTAGGTTTTCAATTGCTTAGAACGAGACTTTAGGTGATAATAAAATCAATTGATTAGTGATTGAGTGTGGGAGCGACCTAGTGAGGAGGTTATTGTGCATGATAAGCTAAGGTCTAGTTTGTGTGTTTAACTGAGTTACTATGATTTACATCATCTTAGATGTGGGAAGCTAAGGTCTAGTTTCTGTGTTTAACTGAGTTACTATGATTTACATCCTCTTATATGCTCATTTAATGTTTTGTTTAATTGAGTTACTATGATTTATATCCTCTTAGATATTCTATTTGGCTGAGGTAGGTAGAGCAACCTCTCAAAAGTGAGGGGGATTCTTGTGCGCAGTAAGCAAATACCTAACTTCTGTGTTCAGTTGAATTACCATGATTCATATCATCTCAGCTGAATTCTAATAGTTGAAAAAAAAAAAATCAATTGTGAGAATTTTTAGCGGCCTATTAGCGAAATTTGATGATTGATCAAATCAACTATTAGAATTAAAGGAAGTTTATTAATCGAACAAATTGCGATAATTTTTGACCCTCTAGAACAAAATTTGATAGTCGGTCACTCGGTCAAATCAATTACAATAATTTAAAATAATCGGACAAACTAAAATTGAGCTAGTTCCACCGGACCCACTCGAATTTTATACTAAAACAAAAATGGGAAATGGAATTTTTATTTTTTATTTTCTAGAATACTTTAGTAGAGAGAAGCATCTCTGCTCTGGTTTCAGCGATCTTCGGAGGAAATCAATCTGAGAAGCTTCAACGCAGAGAAATGGGGACGGCTAGATTGATTTCAGCTAACCTAAATCGTATTCGTAACACCTACGCGAAAAGCTATAGCTACTTGAATCCAGCGATTCAAGTTGTGAGTCCTCAGCTTGGTGATCCGTCGATCAAGTACGGCGAAACCCCTAGCTTTTTGATCCAGAGGAGATGGCATATCGGCCACGGTCACTCTCATTCGCATCACGATCATCAGGGAGAGGAAGGCGAGAAGATTTTCCGACTCGGCCTAGCCGCCGACGTTGGTTTGGCAACTGCCAAAGCTTTCACCGGTTACGTCTGTGGAAGCACCGCCATTATTGCCGATGCTGCTCATTCCATCTCCGATGTTGTGAGTACGCGTATCTTTGATTGAATGATGTGCAGCTAACATGACGATCATGCTGTGTTTTAATTTTATGTTCTTTGGTGTTGTGTGTTAGGTTCTGAGTGGGGTGGCATTGCTGTCGTATAAAGCTGCGAAGGCTCCAAAGGACAAGGAGCATCCATATGGTCGCTTTTGATCTGTATCTACGCCTTACTCGATTGATATTACATTGTTTATGATATTTTGAAACCTGTGTTATCAGCTTAACAGCTTTGCATTCGTATCTTCTTGCATTGGCTTGCTAGCCTCCAATTTCATTGTTTTGTTTCCTTCTGCTGGAGATTTCTAGCTATTGGATGGTGTCATATGAAATTGTTGGTGATACTTAAGACTCTATGGGTTTTAGATTAGATTTGTAGTGTCATTTTCAGGATCATTAGTCTCTGTTCCATAATTGGTTTTCTTCATGTTTCAGGGCATGGTAAATTTGAGAGTCTAGGTGCCCTTGGAATTTCAGCTATGCTATTGGCAACTGGGGGAGGCATTGCATGGCATGCTTTAGACGTGTTGATGGTATGTGTCTTATTAAGTTGCTTTAGTGTTTGAGTTATTAAAACCAGTTAATTAAGAACTCTGGCTATGCCTGAAACTGAATCCATTAACTGATACCTTTTTTATTGGTATATTTTCTACATATAATATGGTTTTTGGGCTTTTGGTTGAAACTTTGCATATTCTGCTGGTAGGGAGTGTGGACAGCAGTGCCTGAAGGGGTTAACCAGTCACTAGCTCATCAACACATCCATGGACACCATCATGGTGCAGGTGGACATCATCATGGAATTGATATGGATCACCCTGTTCTTGCGTTGAATATGACTATACTGTCTATAGCTGTTAAGGAAGGGTATGATTTATTTCAATCATTAACATGATGGAATTAGTATTAGGACTTCCTATGGCTTGAATTAGTATTGTAACTGGTCAGTCTTCTTGTGTTAGGGTACTTTTATTATATCCTCAGAACTAGTGAATATAAAGATTCTGAACATGATGCATTTTATGTTAAGAGTAGTATGAATGTGTTTCATGCTTAAAGCTTGTAACAAAGTATTCAATGCATGAGTAATATTTTTGTACTGTCATTGAATAGAAACTGTTCTTTTCTTTATTTTACTCTGTATTTTATTTTTGCTTCTATATGCTATTTTGATGTTTTTCTCTCTTATAGATTGTATTGGATAACAAAGAGAGCTGGGGAGAGGACAGGGAGTGGGCTAATGAAAGCTAATGCTTGGCATCATCGAGCTGATGCTGTTTCTTCACTAGTTGCTCTTATAGGGGTTGGTAATAACCTTAATCTTCATAATTCATATAAAGTCTCACTTTGTGCTACTATGTTTTCAAGTTTGCGAAATACTACTATGTATATGTTAATTGCTCTTATTGTGTTTTTAGTCCTGGAGGTTTATTTGTGTTTTTTACCAATTACCACTGCTCTTTTAAACCTCATGATATTATCATAATTGATTTAACAAACGCATATTGAACTATTCTTCCTGAGATCAGGTGGATCTTTTCTGGGCGTTAAGTTCTTCGATCCTCTTGCTGGACTCGTTGTTGCTGGTATGATCCTAAGAGCTGGTCTAGAAACTGGTTACCAAAGGTATGTGTTACTCCTTGCTCTCTTCTTCTTTCTAAGAGCTGTGGAAGTATTGTTTCTTTCTTGCTAGCTTGGGTGACCAGTGTTGGATGAAGTCTTTATGGTTGAATGCATCTCCATCTTGGAAGTGTTTGGTGTGTGGTGCTGGGCAAAACACAAATTTAAATATCTAATTGTTATCTTAATTTTTAGCGTCTTGGAATTGGTTGATGCTGCTATCCCCTCACATATTTTGGAGCCCTTTAGAAGCACAATACTACAAGTTGAAGGGGTTAAGGCAAGTTGTCCCTCTCCCAAAACATAGAAGCTGTTTTTTTACTTCATAGTATACATTTCCTCCTTGCATCAACCCTTCATGGGCTTAAGGAATTTTCACTCTCATCTTACATGCTCCATCCCTTGGGGTTGGGTGTAGGCCACTTGTTCTTAAACTCAAGGCATGGGTGAATGTTTATTTTGCTGTTAGGAACATGTATGATATCACTAATGAGCATCTTGTTAAAAGCAGATGATCATGTAAGCAATGCCTTTCCTAAATGAGTTTTTAATTTTTCCTGTTTGGCATTTGTAGGGATGCAATCACCTTAGAGGAAGGAGAGCGGGTTCATTTTTGTATCTTGATGTTAATATTGAGGTTGGTGAACTTCACTGATTATTTACCAACTACTATTTATACTGCAATTACGGTGTTCTACTTTGTCTCAACTCTCAACAGCTATTACAATTAAAATGATCTAATTTTCCATTCTTTTATGCAGGTAGATCCCTTTTCTAGTGTTAGTGCTGCACATGAAGTTGGGGAATTTGTTCGACATGAACTTCAGGGGTCACATCCTGAAGTAGTCGAAGTCTTTGTACACATTGGTAAATTTTACTTTATCATAGAGCTGTTCTTGATAAATGTCTCTCTTTCTTCACTTGGTGTCTAGACTTGCACAAGACCACTTATCTGCTCTTTTTGTTACTATCATTTTTCCTTGGCAGATCCTTTAACCTTACATCTTCATCAGCAAAACAACAAACAGATGGGGTGCAAGAATGGAAATTGTTTCGAGCATATAGAGCTTGCTAACAATGTTTCCAATATCTTGTCGTCAAAATTTTCTGAGGTGGTACATACATTTTCTCCTTAAAAAGAAATGAGTTAATTCCATTTTTTGTTATAGATTGGTAATCCACTTTTAGTTTTTTTCTTTCTTTTTTTTTTTTTTCAAAATAACCTCCTTTCGTCCTACTATTATTGTGGCAACAAAAAAAATATATTAGTCAGCCCATTTTGTATAAAAATAAAAAATCAAAATGTCCTTATATTTTAGGACATTTCAACAATTTTGTTGATGGAAGACCATCACACAATAATACTAGACCAAAAGGGGATGTTTTGAAAAAAAGAATAAAAGTGGGCTCACACTATAAATCTAAGCCAAAAAATGAAATTTAACCTGAAAGAAATTATTTTTCTTTACTCTACAGTTCAATGCAAGTTTTAGACTAGACCACCTATTTCAATCTTACAACATAGGCCCTCTTCCTCATTAATTCCTAGAATCCATAACATCTTTGTATGGATTTCAGAAAATTGTTGTGGAGCGAATCACACCCCACCTGTTGCAAGGGGAGATATTTCTTCAAGTCGAAGTCTCCATGCCACAGGAACTTCTAATTAGGTACAGATACAGAGTGTTATCTTTGTTATACCAACTTTTTCACCACTAGTGGCTAATGTTTTCTGTATATATGCTTCGTCCAGAGATGCTGAAAAACTTGCCAGTGAGGCAGAGGAACTGATTACTGAGACAATACATAATGTACGAGTGCGCTTCCAGCTCCGATTAGGGCGCCCAATGCCACCATCTACATGGAGTTAAGAGCCACAGGATTAGTATGCTTGTTTTTTGGAAACTAACCTACAATTTTACCTTTGGACTGTCTCGTGGAGGAGGCATAGGAGAAGGATGATTAAAAAAATATACTCCATAGTTTTTGCTACAGACATTAACTCAAACGAAACACCACATTGAAGTCGTCGAGCGAACAATATGATATCACAATTCACTGAAAACGTTTTTTTGTGAATTACAATTGTAAGGATAATTTTAACATTTCCACTTTTCTTGTTGTTGCTTAATAAAGGAGGGTATAGACATATTATCAATGTGATATTCTTTAAAACCAACTCCTTCATTTATAATACTCTCTGAGTTACCTTTTTGTGTCCGATTCAAATAACAGAACTTATTAAAATTAAAAATTCAAATTAACATGTTTACACTTAACTGTACATAAATGAATAATGAACAAAGGATGCAGCAGAAATGGTACTTTCTATTCCTGCATCAAGTAGAGTACAATGTGTGTAACTATCTATACACCGGACTAGTTGATGACAACGAACTTCGCTCTAATGTGAATTTTATGTCTTTCGGTTCTTCTAGTTAGTAGTTCGTTCGAACTTCTTCTCTTGACAAATCGAATACTAGAGTCAATATTGGGCAAACTCTCATAAACCGAGGCGAATAAAGAGCATAGTTTAGGGCATATAAAGCTCTTGACTCTATATTAAACAACATTTTTCAACCCCAACTAATGCAGACATACAGCGACGCCAACAAACCCTCACCATCTTTATTTCCAAAATGCTATTTTGATACCGAAATACAAAGTGCATATCAAATTGATAAAAATTTTAGTACGAAAAATATACTTCTTTTAAAATACAAGTCTAAAACGGCAATAAAATTTATGAACTCATCCAAAAATTTGGAACGAGGAACACCGGCGTTAAACACTTAAGTAAGCTAACTGTCGGCAAGCTCACCTAAGCACATCGCTAAAATTTCAGTATCCGTCGAGCACACCAAACTGCATCGCAAGGAGGCGGCGGTACACTCAACGGAACGGCAGAAAAAAAGCTTTACAAAAACTGAAAAGGAGTACAAAGTATCGAACAACTCCGAAACCATCCTATAAAATTATACAAATTCTTTCTCAAATCAACATATAAGATTTAAAAGATAAAGATGAATTGAGATCAAGAGCGGAAATAGCCATCGATCAGATAATTGTAGTCTGGAAGTATTTCCGATCGACATATATCCTTTCCGAATCGATTATCCTCACCTCGATGGCATGTAAACATACAAGTAAAAAAATTGAAATGCAGAGTAGGCTCAGAAGGATCCATTGGTTTTTTAATCACAAGAGAAGTGAATTCTCTCATAAAATAGGTAGATTTGAACATCACAGCCAGTACTCAAACGCTGAATTCAACAACATCTAACCTAAGAATAAAGTAGTAGCCTAAGAGAGATGAAACACTGGATTAAGATAGGAGATACTGAGAAACCCTAGCACAGGGACTATTGAGAGAAGATGTGCGTGAGCTCTATATATAGGTGCAGTTCAGACTTCAGAGGCCACACCGTCCGTAACGAGATTTAGGGTTAGGATTACTGGGCCTCATATGGAGACTGACTGGGCCGACTTAACTTTCAATCTTTCATTAAGCCTGGAGCCACTGTCTTCAATCATTTTTCATTCGCACAGCTGTGTGACTGTGAATCATAAATAAATATATATATTATTTTTATACAGAAAGTATATTATTTTAGTATTAAAAATATTATTAAATAATATACTTTTGATATATTAAAAATGTACTTTGTATTCAAAAATTATATTATTTGTGTATTAAATGTATATTATATTGTATAATATACATTCAATACATAAGCAATATACTTTTAGTATATTAAAATATATTTTTTTATGGTCCACATATCATTACGTGAACCATGATTCACATAAAAATTTACCTGTTGTTTTTATTTGGGCCTTTTTTTTTTATTAATCCAAATTCGGCCCCCCACTATAAGACTTAGAGGTGTGTATTAAATCATGACTTTTGTAGACTTTTAAAAACTTTTAAAATGATAGATTTTAATAAACTTTTATTGACTTTCATAGAATCGTTCAAAATTTTTTAAAACTTTGTAAGACTCTATAAAAGTTTGTATAAAAAACTTGCATAAACTTTTATCAACTTTTTTAATTTAAAAAGTTTACAAAAGTCATGTATTTAGGAGAAAAAGTTTAGAAGTTAGGGATAAAAAGTTCATAGAAAAAAAAAATCAAAATATACAAGCAACAATGAAATAAAAATAATATTATTTTGAATTTTTAGAGGAAGATTGTAAAGTTTAGGAGAGAGAAAAAAAATTAGTAGAGTTTATGTATGAAGAAAATATAGGATAATGAAGAAAAAATAATTTATTGAATTTAGGTATAAGGTTTATAAAGTTTAAAATTTTAAATAAGGAGAAAAAAATAGAGTTTAAATAGAGAGAAAAAAAAACCTTTAGAGTTGATAGAAAGAAAATTTTGAAATATTGGGATTGTGGGTTGGATTTCAACTATTTATATTTGAGAATGAAAAGTATATAAAAGTCTACAGAAGTTCTAAAATTTAAAAGTCCTTACAAATTCATAACTTTTTGAATACCACATGACTTTTAAAAACTCTTTAAAAATTTTGATCGAATACCGCATGACTTTTAAATACTCTCTAAAAGTTTGAATTGAATACCTCCAAACTTTTAAAGTTCATAAAAGTCTTTAAAATTCTATGAAAATCATGATTGAATACACCCCCGTTAATCAGATTAGGCATGAGTTGCACTCACGTAGTTTGGTTTTTATGAGAAGTGTTTAACTCAAAACACTTTAATGTGGTGTAGTATACCAATCATCTCAAGTCGATCAACTCCTTACTCAAAACTCATAGAACAATCTCAACAATAAGGTTTTTATATCAGAATTTTTTGTGCCAAGTGAAAAAGAGAGAACAAAAAAGAGAGAAAAAAAAATCTAACCCCACGTGCACGTTGTGTGTATCTAGTGGGTTCGACAACTTTTTCTTCTCTTTCCTCTCCTCTCTCACTTCCAACCCATTCAAAATTATTAAAAAAAAAATAGATCTATTATTGGCAATACTCTTAGGCTAAAAGCATAAATGTATTTAAAAAAAAAAATCCAACACCACGAGCACATTGCGCACGGCAGGTGGGCACACCAGCCATGTTCCTCTTAAAAAAAATTTTAAAAAAAAACTTATGTATCTTTGTAAAATGTACAATTTAGTCTATAAATATTGAATAAAAATATTAGTTGTTACAATGTTTTACTAGTTTGGATGTTATGAAGACCAAATAACTAAACTAAGGTTGTATCTCAACAGCTTCAAAGATGGCACTAATTCAAAAATTAAAGATTATACATCTTTCTATCACGGTAGTACACAACAATTCCAATGCCTTAGCTTGCCATTCATCTTCAAGTTTTCTTTAATTGCTTACCATCATTGTTGTCATTTGCTTCCTTCTTACATGGATCTCCAGTAACATTCTCATCCACCAAATGTTTACTCTTACGCACACGTTGAGAAGAGCTCGTTGAGGTTGAACTGTTTGTGCGTTTTCTTTTCGTTTTTGCTTCCATGAAACCATATGCAATCGCTTCCAGTGCTCGTGCACTTGGTTTGTATCTACTACTTCGCCTCTGGCAACTTATGACGGGAGCATTATTGGATTCAGAATGCTGCTCGGTTTCACATGGACTAGAAGACAGCTTGGCTCCCGTGTTAATGGATTCTAGCATCTCAGAATGCTGCTCGGTTTCACATGGACTAGAAGACTTATTGGCAGCTGACACAGAATCAGGATTATTCCCTGGATCGTCTTCTGGATTATCCAATATAGAGTTTTTATGTGATTGTTCAAAGGCTAGACTGTTTTCGAGAAGATTTCTTACATGTATTTCTCTTTGGCTGCTTGAGAAACAAGTGTCTGATGAAAAGTTTTGAGATGGTGGAGCATCTGGGAGGCTCGATTGAGAGTCGAGTTTGCCTTCCTTCAACCACTCATCCTTTATGTACCTGTTCTCAGTTTTATGGCTCAATCCTCTATTGCTGCAAACAGCTAAGTTTGTGTGATCAGAGATGGATACAATTTGAGTCGAGAATCGAGGTTTTAGTTCTGTGATAGATTGAGTGGTTTTTTCTTCTGTAATCAATGAAACTGGACCATTAGGGATTTCATCGTTTGAAATGCTAGTTATATCGTTATCTGCATCACCATATGCTGCTTCGACGTTACCAACATCCATGGGATCTGAACCATGATTTTCTTCGCTTAGATGACCACTTGAAGCAGAACTCAAACGATCGAGAGGCAAACTTCTCATTTCCCATACTTTACCACTCCCTACTCCAGTAAACAGGATGGTATCCACTACTGTAAATTCCATTGAATGTTGACTGCTTGCAGAATTGTTTTGCTCCTGTGAAACCTCGGGATTTATCACGCGTTTCTCCTCCTGTTCCTCGTCGTTATATGCATTGACTTCTTGTTCAAGAAGGCTGGGCTCTGATGCAACCTTTTTGAGAACATCAGAAATGGAGTTGAAAAAGTGAGTTCCCTTCGCTAAACTCCTCGAGAACTTGCTAACATCTAGCACGAGAAACACTAATGACTGCCCGGTACCAGCAGACGATAGATCACTAGGCTGCTCTGAGTGCCATCCCCTAGCTAAAAGAAGGGGCCAAACAGCATCCCAAAAAAGTTCATTCAACTCGGCTTTTCTTAGTCGAAAATTACCTGTCAGAAACTTTAGAATTTCGGTTGCTGTGAGAGAGGAGCATGGTTTGGTGCTCAGTAGTCTAGGACGAACAGGGAGCGACTGAATGGCTTTTGTATAATCCATGGAAGTTCCAGTAAGATCCCGCTTCCCTTTGCCAATGGCTACAGCCTCAACTAGATTCTCGATGCCAACCTTGTCTCTTAACGAAAACACATACTCTTCCAGTGTAATGTTTCCATCTCCCAACAATTTCGAAGCCTAGGCAATATTCAAAAACTCTCAGTAATCAGAATATAAGATGCAAATCTGATGCAGTAAACATAATAAGCTGAAAATGTGCAGTTTAGTGGATGGAGACACTCTTGAAAGATTATGGTATGATGTGCTTAAAGTATATATTTTATTTTTAGTACTACCGACTCTGTTACAATGCAGTATCTGTTCATAACTACTTTCTCAATCTACAAGAGGGGTTTAAGAAACGATACAAATTGGTTCCATCTGTGGCATTAGAAGAACCTTTTCCCAACAATTATACTGAGGTAAAACATGATACAAAACATAACATGTCATTTCAAGGTAGTCTCAACTTTCACTCTTGTTTTTCAGATAGCAAGAATCATTGCACGCTAAATTTTAAGAACGATAAGCAACCACCAACACTTGCTTCATAAAAATCCTGCCTTTGCGGTTCCTACAGCAGGAGTAATAGGCTACCATGCTTACTCAAAGGCCCGTGTTACTGAAATACCTATAAGTAACTAGATACTTACAATACATGCAAGCATGAACCGATGCATCAAGAGAATAAAGTCGGGTAGTGATGAGTGATACCTAGCTTAGAGGGCGTTCAAAACAGACGTTTTTGTATTGCAATTAAGTTAGTTACTGAAGCATAGACATGAAAAGGTATGAATTAGCACGTCCCAAAAAATGATGCACATGTAATAAACTAGGTTGGGCAATTTGAAGTTACTGGTGTTAAAAGACAATCCACATTTACCTTAATCAACATTCGAAGGCATTCCTCAGAGACACGGGAAGATAAACGTGACAAGAGCTCATGTTGCCTCCCGCCCATGAAAAGCCTTTGGCAAGAAATGCACCGCCTGCCTCTTAGCTTGCGACTGTCTGACCACCTTTGGTAGTCTTTAGACTTGTAAAACTTGCCGTAATAGTAGGATAATATGTCTCCCATATCTTTGCTCCCTACAAACCTTTTAATAATAGCAAGATTTTTCCCAAAGATGTATAAGCCAAGGAGAAAGCTCGAATGTTCAATTTGCTTCCAACCCTTATTAGGTAAGCCTGGAACAAGATGGAAGCCATCACAATTACTCAAATGTGCTTTCCTTTCTTGAAGTGAACCAGAGTCAATATCAACGCTTTTGCCTCTAAGCCTAGATGGAAGATTTAGCAATCCTGCTGTTTTACCATTGTCTATAGTGTCATCCTGGTTACTTTCAACCACATGATCTGAAGTATCCACTTCAATGCCTCCATTAAATGATGTTTTTTTAAGTTTCCTGCGATCACATTCCAATATCAGAGGGATTTCTGCCTGGTATTCAGCTCCAACTCGAGGAAATACTTTATGATCCCCACAAACAGAATCTGTGCCAGAAGATTTCTTGGAAGGGAAGCGTTTTGAAGATTTATTGGCGAGGCCCTCCATACAGCTGTAAAACCTAGTAAACTTATCTGCACACAATCAAAATTAAAAATTTGGACTATGAAATGATTGTATAATCACACAAAACCGATAAAAGCCAAAAACAAAACTATAAACTTTTCTGCATGTCCCAAAGTTGTGCTTATCATGTTCTTGCAAAATGTGGTGCTGTTGCATATACTTTTCAATGAAATTTAGAATGATGATCAATAAACACGATAGTAGACCTTATGAGCTTATCAACTGTCAAAGGAAGACAAAAATTCAGTAAGAACTAGAGCTCAACTGTTCAAAATCCCAACTTTAACAATCACATTCACTTGTCATATTCCCTTTGATCATAGTTTGTGATTAACTGCCAACTTAACTGAAAGAAACTGCACCCTGAATTCCAAATCCATTTCCTAATCGAAACAAAACCTTTTCATAAATCTCCCACATATTATATAACAAAATATTTACCTATATATCAAGAATTCCCAGCAGTTCAAAACAAACATCACACTCTTACAATGATAGGAATCTATGCGCATCATCATCGGCATTAAGAGAAACAAAACAAAAACTCTAAGAAACCAACAATTAACATTAATTCCAGCAATCAAAATCTCCATTCAATCCTATAAAAACAATCAAAATCACTTCTAAACTTGCACAACAACACAAGTGTGTCATATCCGGAGTACATTATATTATAATATATATATATATATATTATTATATATGTTTACTACGCAACGAAGCTGAACAAAACATTGATAAAGAAGCAGAGGAGAAGATGAAAAGATTTATCGTAGAGTTTCAATGATTATGCATCATCCGTGCATCAATTGACATTTCTTGTCAACCGTAGAAAACATTAAAAGAAAAGATAAAAGTTTTTGCAAAAAAAAAACGCAAAAATAAAGCTATGGGTTTACATGTCAGAGACAAAGGGTATATATAAAGAATTCACCTTTAACAGTTTCAGACGAGTGATGATACGCGAAGAGGTTTCATGGAGTACGAAGGCTAAGCTCTTGACAGGAGGACTTGGCGAGGGAGAGAGAGAGAAAAAAAAAAATGTTTTTTTTTTTTCAGTTTTGTTTCTTCGTATTGATGTCTATAATACAATGAGTATATATGGACGGGTTACGTTCTATTCGGTTCCGGTTTGCGGTTTGTGTATCATTCGACCGGGTTCGAAAGCACATGTGAATGACAATTTTACCCTTGTCGGCTTAAAGTGGTGTTCCAGAGAAGGGAAAGGGGGATGAAGATTTCCCGGTAATAGGATTATCTTCTAGAATGAACAACTCTTTCAATTGAGGAATACTAAAGAAAATTACTCTAAATAATTTGTTGGGTACATATAAGACGATACTAAAAAACTTACAATGCAAAGGCGAGATTGTTCAAACTGGACTGAAGAGAGGAGGAAAAAAAGACCCGAATCCTCCTGGGGTTTTCATCATTGGTTAGGGCTTTCGAATCAAAGCATGGGCATATGCTATTAAGAGGGAGCAGTAGATCGTCGATTGAAGAGTCAGGTCAATAAAGTTCTATTGGAACTTCTATTAATTATGAATTCGA
Source organism: Ipomoea triloba (assembly GCF_003576645.1). Lineage (NCBI taxonomy): Eukaryota > Viridiplantae > Streptophyta > Magnoliopsida > Solanales > Convolvulaceae > Ipomoea > Ipomoea triloba. The sequence goes on along the minus strand of NC_044919.1, from coordinate 28,891,713 downwards.
CTCTAGGGACTCCTAGCAGCAAACTCGTATAAAAAAGCCCCCATAGAGACGCAGGAGATGCAGGAGCCGCCAGCCGGATCGACCAACAAGCAAGAATGGGGTAAGTGTATCTACAACTTTATTATGCTCGGAGCAACTCTTCAAATTGAGGAATCCTAAAAATATTACCCTAACTAATTTGTTAGGTAATTATAGGAGGATACTCGAGAACTTAAACGCATAGATGAGATGAAGCGAGGGGGAGGTAAGCATATCTGCAACTCTATTCTTCTCGGAGCAACTCTTCAAATTGAGAAATACTAAAAAAATTACCCTAAATAATTTGTTAGGTAACTATAGGAAGATACTCAAGAATTTACAACGCATAGGCGAGATGAAGCGAGGAGGAGGTAAGTGTATCTGCAACTCTATTATGCTCGGAGCAACTCTTCAAAACGAGAAATACTAAAAAAATTACCCTAAATAATTTGTTGGGTAACTATAGGAAGATACTCGAGAACTTACAACACATAGGCGAGATGAAGAGAAGAGGAGGTAGAATATCTACAACTCTATTCTGCTCGTAGCAACTCTTCAAATTGAGGAATACTAGGGGTGTCAATGTGAGTTGAACTGCCCCACCTTGGGCTTTAATTTTTAACATATTTTTACTGTGCGGATAGCGTGCAATAATTCTTCACTTCAATCCTAGCCCGCATCATGCATGCTCACAAGCCAAATTCAAAAATAATATTATGGCCCTGTTTGGTAAATAATCAGCCTATCAGCCAATTTTGGCTTATTTGATCACTATTAGTTGTTTGGTTAATAAGCTTTTTGTAACTTCAAAATGCTAAAATTCAAAAGGCTACTCAAAGTAGCATTTTCAATTAACTTTTTGAGAAAAAAATTTATACCAAACAACTATCAGCTAACAGCCAACCCAATCAGCCAACTTTTTACAATCAGCTAATGTTATTAACAAATCATACCTTCTAACCCAAACAGCCAACGGCCATTTACCAAACAGGGCCTATATATTAATATGGTTGGGTTGCAGCACACGAAATCCACATTTTCACGAGCTAAAAATTTTAAGTCCTAACCCAACTTACTTTGACCACCTTGACATCCCTACATCCAAGTGATCCAACCTAATGACAAATTATTGTGTGGACCATGGTCCACATAATTTTGTGTGGATCATAACAAAAAGTACATCTTTAATATACTAAATATACATTATCTGTACACTGAATGTATACATTATACAATATAATGTACATTCAGTACACAAATAATATATATTATCTAAATAAAATGTATATTATTTGTGTACTAAATATACATTATTTGATAATATCATCCACACTGCTGTGTGGATCATAATGATTGCAACCCAACTCTCAAGCCCTCTACAATGTTCATTAATATTCAATTTAACCCATCTAGAATGGGGTTTAAGAAAGTGGCCTAAAATTATTAAAATATCTATATACTCCGTATCATCTTAGGAATAATACATTCATGTTTAAACCCATTATATGGACCTCACTCGGCCCAAGAATAATCCATAAGCCCAATTACTTGGAGTAAACCTCAGCCTAATATAAAAGTAGGATGTGCAGTTTGAAAGAGTGGTGCAATGTATTGACATGCAATGACTACCACTAAAACACACTAGTATGAGTATATTCTTATAACAAAAGAAAATATATCAGAGCAATAAATTTATTTGAATTTATATATATATATACACACACACACACAAGAAGGAGAGAGGAGATGAGTTAAAAGTGAGAGAACTCAAAAAAGGGAGAAAGAAAAAATATATATATATTTACAATGAAGGTAATTTTTTGTAAGCCCACGAAATTAATAATAACCGCATTGGTGCACGTTTTGTGCACCAACTGCGCAAGTGGGCACGTGCACTGCACATACTCTTTAAACGCATAAAAGATATTATTTTTTTCTCTCTTTTTTTTCCTCACATTCTCTTTTCCAATTGGCTTGCAAAAACTTGACAAAAAAAACTTCACTTTTAGAGTTTTAGGGTTGCTCATACCAAATAAGAGTGCATTTGGTATAATGGTTGAATCGATAGGCTGTGTCAATTGCTTTCCAAACAACCAAGAGTCCATTTTTAAACAAAATTTATTTCGAGCTATGAAAGGGTGAGGTTATAAGATTCAATAAAAGTTTTAAGAACTTTGATTTTAAAGGGTTATCATTTAGGGGGTGTATTCAATCATGACTTTTGTAGATTTTTAAAAACTTTTAAACTGATAGATTTTAATAAACTTTTATTGACTTTCATAGAGTCGTTCAAAACTTTTTAAAACTTTGTAAGACTATAAAAGTCTGTATAAAAAATTTGCATAAACTTTTATCAACTTTTTTATTTTAAAAAGTCTATAAAAGTCATTAAAATTCTAAATTGAATACATCCTTACAAACTTTCATAAGCAATTCATAACAATATTAAACACTAAAATTTATAGTTATAGAATTTTTCAAATAAAATATTTAAAATATAATTACTGTTTCTTGAGAAATTAATATTTAAAAAATATATAATTACTATTTGCAAAGAACTATTATTTGCAATAACAATATGAGACTGCTAACAACAACAAGGTTCTTCTCTTTGTAGCCTCAAATTGCTATTGCGAACAATAGTTCACTATTCGTAATAGCATGTTGTTCAAAAGAAAAAAGAAAAAATATATTACGAATAAACATATGAATATTATGAAACATATAGTAAAAGTTGACGGTGATAGATAAAAAAAATTTACTCTGTTCATGTATTTAGGAGAAAAAGTTTAGAAGTTAGGGATAAAAAGTTCATAGAAAAAAATCAAAATATACCAGCAACAATGAAATAAAAATAATATTATTTTGAATTTTTAGAGGAAGATTGTAAAGTTTAGGAGAGAGAAAAAAATTGGTAAAGTTTAGGTACGTAGAAAATATAGGATAATGAAGAAAATATAATTTATTGAATTTAGGTATAAGGTTTATAAAGTTTAAAATTTTAAATAAGGAGAAAAAAATAGAGTTTAAATAGAAAGAGAAAAAAAAAGTTGATAGAAAGAAAATATGTAATTAATCCTAGCTAGGCAAACCTGTTCATTGTCTGTGAGTAAGGAGTGGAACTTATACCCTCCTTCTTTTATTGTCAATGAGTTGTTGAATTAATAAGTTATGTTGTTTCAAAAAAAAAAAAAAGTGTTTTGTCGGGTAGCTTAGCTTGCACACTGCCAGAAGCACACGTGGAAGACATTTATTCGTCCACATATTTCATATTTACATTATTATATGATTAAAGCATACTTAAACAAGTAAACCCATCTATGAAGAGCTACCAATTATAGCAAAGAAAATGTTAAAAAATATGAAAGAGGGGACCATTTCAATGCTAAATAAAGTACAAGCACATGATCAATCCATACACGACAAACAACTTTAAAAAATATTTATTGACCCCGAAATTAGTAACTAAGTGAGTGTATTATAAATTTCATATTAAAGAGTAATTTTATATGTACTTCTAATTTGTATTTTCATTTTATACTCTTTATGATTTAACATACTTTGATTGCTCAATTTAGTAGGAGATCATGATATTTATCCATTCATTTTTTTTCTTTCCTCCAATCAAATTTAAACACAAGTGAGAGTAAAAAATTGGGAGTAAGATTTTGGGAGTACATCGAGTATTTTTCTCATATCAAAATATCATATTAGTCTGTACAATTTGTTCCGTCCATCTTGGTTGATCAATTGTGAAATGTTTTACTTCTATGTATTTTTTTTGTTCCAATCAACTAATATAATTTTTATGACTACAATATAACCCTATTTAGGATAATAATGTTTTCCTGTTTAGAATGATAACAATGATACTATCAAACTACTGGAGATGTAACCAGCTTGATTGATATGGATGACCTGTGCACTCTTTTCCTTTAAGAGACTTCGAGAGCTCGAATCCCTTGTATGAGAAAATCAATATATACAATACTTTATTCTTTAATTGGGTCGGCCCAGTGCGAATCTGAATTAGTTAGAGTATAGTACAAACGGTCTCTTACGATTAGAATTAGTTAGGGTATGTTCAGAACAACCAACAGGTTTTGATTTGAAATTATATATGTATAGGCACACAAAACATAAAAGCGATTATGCATACATCTATAAAGGGATTCATAGTTAATTGCGTATAGATTCAAAATAGTAACGTGTCAGTATTTGAGAGCCTCACGAGATTTGGGGTTTCCATTCTTAGTAGAATAATGGATGATAATAGAGAAGGACAAAAATACAGTTTTTCTCCCGGCGACGACGATGGAGTAGTGCTGAGAGAGCAAGATCGGCTGCTGCCGATCGCCAACGTGGGCCGGATTATGAAGCAGATATTGCCGGCGAATGCGAAGATCTCGAAAGAAGCTAAAGAGACGATGCAGGAATGCGTTTCGGAGTTCATTGGCTTCGTCACCGGAGAGGCGTCGGAGAAGTGCCGCCGGGAGAAGCGCAAGACCTTGAACGGCGACGATGTTTGCTGGGCTTTAGGGAGCCTAGGGTTCGACGATTACGCTCCGCCGTTGAGGACGTATTTGCATAGGTATAGACGACTGCAGGTGGAAAGAGAAAGAGCTGACGATGAGCATAAAGCCGCCGCCGGAAACAATGGAGAAATGAAAGCTTTGGCTGAGGAACCGGCGGCCGACGACGATGACAACTACTTGAAAGGTGAACCGGCGATTATAAGATACTCATCGTCTGCAACTAATAACTCCTTCCAGCTTCATCAGTTTCATTGATAGATAATGATAATCCTTTGCTTATTTCTTTTCTGATTGTAATTCTTTTCAGTTCCATCTCAGACCAATTCAAATGTTTAATTTTTGAGAAGAGACTTTCATTTTAGGGCTATCAACACAAGTGTGGAGTTCATAAGCTCTATAGTATGCATTTTCAAGTCGTTATAAATAACTTGTTCTTGTGCTTTATATATGTTGACCGGAATTTGTAGGGTTTCAACTATAGCTTTATGCCTCGGGCCAAGCTACTAGGTCAACTCCCAATGGGTTGAACACGAAACTAGCATTTTGACTCAAATTTTATGTTTAGATTTACTAATTATTATCGTCTTGTCTAGTTATCTCATTACCCTTTCATCTTTTGGTAATATTGCATTTGAATATGCCTTCAATCTTTGCTAGATTCTTTTGATGCACTTATAAAAGAAATGGCCTTTGGAGAAGTACAATAATTAGTCTTAATTAAGATGATAAGCATATATATGCTAACTAATCATCAAATTTTACATTCCTTCAAAAAAAAAAAAAATCAAATTTTACATGAGTTTATATATGTGCATGTATAGTGGATATACCTAACGTCTTCCCAAACATGTATTTGAGTACAACCCATTTGAAATGTACAAATAGAAAAAATGAATATATTTAAAAGTAATCATTACAAAATATTTATGCTAAAAATGTTTATGAACAAATTTCTATAAGTTTTAGTGATTTTTTTCCCAAACAGAAAAACGCTACTCTCATTAGGAGGTCTTTGGTATACCATAATTGCAATTCCTTTATAATACAATTCTTTGGCTTTGCAATTTTCTTCGTTTGTTAGATCGGAATTCATACCTCCCCTATGAATCCCAATTCAATAAAGCATGGAAAGGAAAAAGATAAGAAAAAACTTTTCTACCCTCAGTAGTTGTTGTTGTTGTTATTATTATTATTATTATTATTATTATTATTATTATAATATAGGAACATTTTAATTTTTATCACCTTTTTCTCTTTTCATTCCCAATAATTTTAATCAACACTATTAAACAATATAATTTGAATTTCTACTTTATTCTAGCCTTATTATTTTCTCACCGAATTACAATTTCTTTCTCCCTGATTTCCTCCTTCCAACTACACGCCCTCTAAGTTTCCATGTAGCATAGGAGATGATAGATTTGAGATGGTCAAGACTGAGAGTAAAGCCTAAAATTACACATGGCATGATCACACCTTACAACTTGCTAACTTGGTACCTTATTATTGGCAATGGTGGTTGGACGATTAGGCAGTGCAATAATATAATATATGCTCATAATGGTATGATTACCTATTTGTCTATTCTTGCAGGCATAGGTGATAGGTCAACTAGTTGAGTGACTGCAAGTAAGCTAGTTGGCACATCTCTCAGTCAATCATACTAAAACAAATTAATTATTCCTTTCCCTTAGACATGATTTACTAAAGTAACTAAACCAGTGAACTAAATTCATTCGAGAAAAAAGATTATTCTCATTCTTTTCCTTTGAAATACAAAAAATTATTCTCTAATTTAAGAGATTGAACTAAATTCATTCGAGAAAAAAAAGATTATTCTCATTCTTTTCTTTTTAAATACAAAAAATTATTCTCTAATTTAAGAGATTGGGGATTTCTTTTTTTCAAATTATTGGAATAGTAAACTAATGGCATATTTTCATGTGGATCATAAATACAAGATACATTTTAATAATACTAAATTTACATTATTTATGTATTGAATATTCATTATTTGATAATATACAACATAATATATTTTCAATAATTGAATAATGTACTTTTTAAATATATTTTTTTCATATACATAAATAATACAGAGTATTTTTTTTATTATGATCTACACAAGTATATATCTAGACCATGATACATAGAATAATGATCCTAAACTAATCCATAAAGACAAATTAGTGAGATAATATACGGATTGTAATGGGCTAGATTTCTAGTTCATTTTGCAAAAGGCCCATTTGAATCCACAGTCACTCACATTAATCACATACGGACATCCTCGTCAACAATTCAACAAAGAGTCGAAAGTTCATGTGATCACAATCGCCCAATCGCTACATTGTGGATCAAAATGACTATTTATCATGGACATTGTAAATGTGTGTTTTGGTTTGCACATGAAAATTGAAATTGAAATAGGTATCAAATACTTGGTACGATAATGGATTTTAATTTGGTGAAAGTATTTTGCATGTTTGGTGGTAGGGTGAAATGTGAGTGATTATCAATATTGCTGTTTGGTTATGTTACTTATGTATGATCCTATAATAGAAATAAATATTTTAAAAATATAAGAACAAAAAATCAAGATAATTGATTCTAATATAAAAACATCCAAAGTACCAATATGAAAAAATAGTTATGAGAAGCGGCTGAGGATGAATAATGAAATGAAACCCTTATTTTATTAAGGAATGAGTTTTTCAATTGATCGAGGTAATCAAAACTCATAGTAGTGTTCTAAAAACCTGTCAACCAAACAATAACAATGACTTTGATACTTGATAGCTAACCTATTAACTAAACATACCATAAGTTCTAACCCATTTTACATATTTACAGTTAACATATTATGTAAAACAACATCAATCAAGTTTGTCAAACAGTTAATTTAGTAATTATAAGATCGTAAATTTATTTTTTTTAAAGGCTTTTAAATTGTCAACTAAAATCATAAGGTGAATTTCACTCCATGCGCAACTATGACTTTAAATATGTATTTTTTACAGTAGGTGCGATATAATTTGCATATGACGTATGCGCCAATTCAATGTTATATCCTTCTGGATTTATCCGTGGTTCCACCCACCAAGACTTCCCAGTGCTAAAATACAATAAGTCAATAACAACCGGTCAACCACCACCCTTTCAATCTTCAAATCAAATACTGTATAAAATTTGTACTCTTTTATCTTATTTATATTGCATAAAGTTTGTTAAAGACCTTGTGGTCAAGCGGCATCTGGTGTATATTCTCATGTGGAAGGGGAGTGGGTTCGAGCCTCAGTGGATGCTTCAGTAGGTTGAGAAAGTAGCTATGAATGTATACTACATTATAACTGCGTCAGTAGAATTCAAAAAAAAATATTGCACAAAGTTTTTTTTATAATGAATGTCATAATATTATATTTTGAATAAAATATATATAACATACAAGCCAAAGGCCTTGTGGTCAAGCGGCATCTGGTGTACACTCTCATGTAAAAGGAAGTGGGTTCGAGCCTTAGTGGAGGCATCTGTTGGACTCTTTGTGCTCTTACATTATAACCGAGTCAGTAGAACTCAAAAAAATATATATAACATACAAATTAAGACACATAAACTCATTTAATAATTTAATTTTAGTCATTCATATTTTACAAAGTAGTGGACCTGCCGAACTTAATTATCTACTGTTATTATTATAAATTTTCTAATAAGTTACGTAGTAATGGTAGTATAAGTTATTTTAATTAACAAGTTTCAATCATACTCAAATTAAAAGAACTTATAAATTATTAAATATTTTTAGAGCACAAATTATCAATTTTTTGTGTACAACCCTATTTCAATGTAAGTTAGAGAAATTTTGTGTATGACTGTTGATTTGGTAACTACAAACTTATAAATTTAACTTCCAGCATGAGCTATGTGTTGATCTTATTGGTTTTATTAGTTATAGGCAACATAAACCTAACTTAGTTTACTTTTTTTGTGATCTTTTACTGGTTAAGACCACAATTCAGGGTTCACTCAGTGTACGCCCTTGGATAACGCGTTAACTTAAACACTGCAGAGGTAAATCGAGATTCGTTTACCCTCAAATAACAACTACCTTCAATCATAACATTAAGTCATAGTGTCATATGATGAACCACTATGTGAAGCCTCGGGACATTTATTATTATTATTATTATTACTTAGTTTGCTCTCATTTTCACATTGCAACGTGTGAAAAGCATGGCAGTGGACGGTACCAAGTGGAAGAATTAAACATTATACAATTACTACCCGTTCAGTTTGGGGGGAGTCAAAAGAGAAAAATTCTAACAGAAGGTTCCAGAAAACTAAAGAGGGTGTCGGCAATTCTATAAATAACGCTCTGTTATTAAAATACCATCACTTCACATTCCAGTTCTGAATAACAGTACTTCTCGTCGGAAAAAATGGCGCTTAAGGTCCACGGAAGCCTGCTATCGCCGGCGGTGTTGAGAGTCGTGGCTTGCCTCAAGGAGAAGGAGATCGATTACGAGTTTGTCAACGTTAACATGCAAACCGGAGAACACAAACAACCACATTTCCTTGCCCTCAACGTGAGTCTAAATTTGACGATTCCGTATATATATAGTTCTAGAATTCGATCGCTTCTTGTACTCCTCGTCGTCCTCGAAATAGTACTAATGTTCCTGTCTTTGTCGCTGTAGCCGTTCGGTCAAGTTCCGGCATTTGAGGATGGAGATCTGAAACTCTTCGGTAAACCTAGTATTCATTATTAACAGTGTCGTTTAATTTGTGATGAGCTGTTTGAGGAATTAATACAAATTGATTTGCGAATTGAATGTTGCAGAGTCGAGGGCGATTACACAGTACATCGCGCACACGTATGTTGACAAGGGGACGCAGCTGATCGTCCCGGATCACAAGAAGATGGCGATCATGTCGGTGTGGATGGAGGTTGAGGCTCAGAAATTCGACCCTGCAGCTTCGAAGCTCAGCTTCGAGATCGTCATAAAGCCGGTTCTGGGGATGACGACGGACGATGCGGTGGTGGCGCAGTACGAGGAGCAACTAGGCAAGGTCCTCGATGTCTACGAGGCACGGTTGAAGGAATCGAAATACCTGGGCGGAGACTGCTTCTCCTTGGTCGATCTTCACCACATTCCTCTCATAAACAACCTCGTGGGTACTAAAGTTAAGGCCCTGTTTGATGCACGCCCAAAAGTTTCCGCATGGATCGCCGATATTTTGGCCAGGCCTGCCTGGTCAAAGGTTCAAGAATTGCTCAAACAGAAATAGGATAATATAATCTCAAATCACACATTCAAATAGGGCAAACAACCACTGATGATTGAAAGATGATGGGGGCTTGTCATTTTTCGACTGTTTATGTTTTGAAATGTTCCATCTTGTTATCTTGTACTGTGTCTGTTTTTGGTTGTGTGGATTTCCAGATATGAGATTATGTTGGCGTATGTATGATGTGTTATTGCAATCATGTTGAAATAATTAAGAAAACTGATGGTACGTTATTGAGCTTTAATTTCTGTGTTCCTTAAAAAAGTAAGCAAAACGTGTGACTATGTGATTCGTGGCCTCAAGTGGTAGGTGTGACGCGTGGTGGTTGTCTGCATGGCAACTACCCATTTCTTGTCTTGATGGATATGACTCAATTATGCAAAATAGACTCCCACGTGAATTTTTACTTCCATTCACAAGCTTTTTAGTTTTTATGCAAACATTTTTCTTCGGATTCCCATGATAAAAATATTCAATGTTTATTTAAGATATTATGAAGTAAAATTTAAAAATATATATAGTAGAACTCTTCAATTATTCTAAAAACATTTATGTAATCATGCTACACTTTAGTTTTGATTATACTGGGTTATCAATGACTATTATCTATTTATTCATAATTAGTACTCCTTCCATCCTATTTTATGTGTTTGGTCCCGTTAACGAGATTTAATTAAATTTATTTTTTATACAACTGAAAGGATTTCATTTAGTAAGAAATTCCCGGAGCCAGGGGAATGCGTTTTAAGAAAGCAAGTTCCATTTGGGAGGAGTAAGCGCTCTTAGCCTAGGAAGACGAGGGTGCTAGAGACTCGATCAAACAGCTGACGAAGGGGATGAGCGGAACATTCCTTCTACTGGACGCGGTTCAACTAGCGGAGACTCTTGGAACAGCTGGAATAAGAAGTCACCTTCTCTTGAATTCTCAAAAAAAACTTCTGTCGCTCCATTCAGAATCTCCTTGGCCTGTTCTCCCCGGTCGGAATAGGTAGGTCAATCCTTCCCTTAGAACCGTACTTGAGGGTTTCCTACCTCATACGGCTCAGCAGCCAACTCTTTTGGTGTCCCGTTTTCATCTACCATATCTAATGAAATCTAATAAGATTCCTCATGGATCTATCTCATTTTTCGGGTTAACCAAAAGAAGTCAATTACACGAGTTTCAAACTGAAATTTGGATGAATAATCCGTTTCATCTTGTTTTATCTTTTTTCCCACCTTCAGAAGAATAAAACAAACATAGGCATTTCCCCTATCGTTAGAATTTTCTGAAAGGTAACTATCTCGGTTTCATATAGAAATTGATATAGAATCTTTGAAAAAGAATTTCCTTCATAAGAAAAGACTTACTATCTTTGGGATCTGATCCTACACCGCTGCTCAAGACTTTAGTGGACCGACTCTATTACATAAGTTGATTCCTAATTTTTATCTCACATCATGAGATAGGTGTTTCTCCTATCATTATCATGACATACGTACGCAGTTATTATTGTATTGGCCCAAAACCTCGCAATTTCATCTTTACGGTGCTTCCTCTATATTCTATCAATTAGACCCCTTTTATCCTTATCCATAGAAAAAGTTGCGGAGACTTGGTTCGATCAAGCCGCTGAGTATTGGAAACAGGCTATAGCGCTTACTCCCGGTAATTATATTGAAGCGCATAATTGGTTGAAGATCACGGGGCGTTTCGAATAAAAGAGTGCCTTTTTTATTATTCTTTATTATTATTTAGAATTTTATTTTCGATTCTTTTGATTATTATTTATATTTAGAATCTTATTTTCGATTCTTTTTGTTTGAATTCATTATATTTAATGAATTGTTTGTTCAATTTTTTGTTAGATCTGTTAAAAAAAAATGGATCATTCCTTTTCTTTTGGAAGAACTTATCCCATAATTTCATTATATGCTTTCCTAAGCGTTCTATTTCATCTGGTATTTTGTAAGAATCAAATAGACAGATAGAGTCCAAAATAAAATATACTTCTTTCTTTTTATTTAATAAAAAGAAAGAAGTATTAGTATTCAAACTAATAGTAATAAAAGAAACCTTCGCATGACTATATATACGGGAATGGCTCTTAGTACTGGTTGCTCGCATGATTTCGAATAGGATAGATTTTGAATAGGTTAGGTAATAGGGTAATTCATATCTTCTATGTCAAAGATGAAACGGCCCCATCTAAGAACTTCTAATTGAGATATGAATAGGCACTAAGTTGCACAAAAAAGCCGTTTTTGGATGAATGCAAAGCCCAAGGGGTTTTTATAAGATGAAAAAGGTCCGTTGAGCGCCTCACGTCTATGTCATAATAGATTCGAACACTTGCCCGGGATCGACTTCTAGATCATAATTGCTCTAGTAAATAACTATAAATAACTAAAGAAAATAGATAGATGGGAGAAAAAGAGAAACAAACGAATTCTAGAAAAATCTCCCAAAGGTTCACTAATGACTGTTGGCGGGTTTCTTTGTATGTGTTGTCCGGAAAGAGGAGGACTCCATGATTATTCGTTCGCCGGAACCAGAAGTCAAAATTTTGGTAGATAGGGATCCCGTAAAAACATCTTTCGAGGAATGGGCCAAACCGGGCCATTTCTCAAGAACAATAGCCAAAGGCCCCGATACTACCACTTGGATCTGGAACCTACATGCTGATGCTCACGATTTCGATAGCCATACTAGTGATTTGGAGGAGATCTCCCGAAAAGTATTTAGTGCCCATTTCGGGCAACTCTCCATCATCTTTCTTTGGCTGAGCGGCATGTATTTCCACGGTGCTCGTTTTTCCAANCTTTCTTTGGCTGAGCGGCATGTATTTCCACGGTGCTCGTTTTTCCAATTATGAAGCGTGGCTAAGTGATCCAACTCACATTGGGCCTAGTGCCCAGGTGGTTTGGCCAATGATGATGGAGAGTTGCCCGAAATGGGCACTAAATACTTTTCGGGAGATCTCCTCCAAATCACTAGTATGGCTATCGAAATCGTGAGCATCAGCATGTAGGTTCCAGATCCAAGTGGTAGTATCGGGGCCTTTGGCTATTGTTCTTGAGAAATGGCCCGGTTTGGCCCATTCCTCGAAAGATGTTTTTACGGGATCCCTATCTACCAAAATTTTGACTTCTGGTTCCGGCGAACGAATAATCATGGAGTCCTCCTCTTTCCGGACAACACATACAAAGAAACCCGCCAACAGTCATTAGTGAACCTTTGGGAGATTTTTCTAGAATTCGTTTGTTTCTCTTTTTCTCCCATCTATCTATTTTCTTTAGTTATTTATAGTTATTTACTAGAGCAATTATGATCTAGAAGTCGATCCCGGGCAAGTGTTCGAATCTATTATGACATAGACGTGAGGCGCTCAACGGACCTTTTTCATCTTATAAAAACCCCTTGGGCTTTGCATTCATCCAAAAACGGCTTTTTTGTGCAACTTAGTGCCTATTCATATCTCAATTAGAAGTTCTTAGATGGGGCCGTTTCATCTTTGACATAGAAGATATGAATTACCCTATTACCTAACCTATTCAAAATCTATCCTATTCGAAATCATGCGAGCAACCAGTACTAAGAGCCATTCCCGTATATATAGTCATGCGAAGGTTTCTTTTATTACTATTAGTTTGAATACTAATACTTCTTTCTTTTTATTAAATAAAAAGAAAGAAGTATATTTTATTTTGGACTCTATCTGTCTATTTGATTCTTACAAAATACCAGATGAAATAGAACGCTTAGGAAAGCATATAATGAAATTATGGGATAAGTTCTTCCAAAAGAAAAGGAATGATCCATTTTTTTTTAACAGATCTAACAAAAAATTGAACAAACAATTCATTAAATATAATGAATTCAAACAAAAAGAATCGAAAATAAGATTCTAAATATAAATAATAATCAAAAGAATCGAAAATAAAATTCTAAATAATAATAAAGAATAATAAAAAAGGCACTCTTTTATTCGAAACGCCCCGTGATCTTCAACCAATTATGCGCTTCAATATAATTACCGGGAGTAAGCGCTATAGCCTGTTTCCAATACTCAGCGGCTTGATCGAACCAAGTCTCCGCAACAAGTTCAGAATCTCCTTGTTGAATGGCCTGTTCTCCCCGGTCGGAATAGGTAGGTCAATTCCTTCCCTTAGAACCGTACTTGAGGGTTTCCTACCTCATACGGCTCAGCAGCCAACTCTTTTGGTGTCCCGTTTTCATCTACCATATCTAATGAAATCTAATAAGATTCCTCATGGATCTATCTCATTTTTCGGGTTAACCAAAAGAAGCCAATTACACGAGTTTCAAACTGAAATTTGGATGAATAATCCGTTTCATCTTGTTTTATCTTTTTTCCCACCTTCAGAAGAATAAAACAAACATAGGCATTTCCCCTATCGTTAGAATTTTCTGAAAGGTAACTATCTCGGTTTCATATAGAAATTGATATAGAATCTTTGAAAAAGAATTTCCTTCATAAGAAAAGACTTACTATCTTTGGGATCTGATCCTACACCGCTGCTCAAGACTTTAGTGGACCGACTCTATTACATAAGTTGATTCCTAATTTTTATCTCACATCATGAGATAGGTGTTTCTCCTATCATTATCATGACATACGTACGCAGTTATTATTGTATTGGCCCAAAACCTCGCAATTTCATCTTTACGGTGCTTCCTCTATATTCTATCAATTAGACCCCTTTTATCCTTATCCATAGAAAAAGTTGACTTAACTCATTTTTTATTCGTACACGCATGGGTGAGGTGTTGATCATGCTCTTCTGCGTACCGTTGGGGAGGAGGAGGCCCGCAGTTCACACTTGTTTCATCTACTTTCTCTCACCTTGCATGCTCCGTGTCTCACCTTCCCAATGCATGCAGCTGCGCCTTTATCATGTGCTTTCGAATTATTCGGCCGGAAAAATGCATTGCTAAATATTTCACAGATGATTTTACAACGGAACATAATTTCTTTGAATAGAGTTGGACGGTAGTTGCAACTTAATTAATATTTCAAAGAATCAATATGGCCTCCACCCCCTTCCATATAGGAGCGAAACCGAGTGCCACTAGACCACAAAGTCTTACCGGTCACGTTAACTTAGTAACTACAATAAGGTTACAAAATTGACTCTCAGTAGGACAATTTATTAATTTTCTTGGTTTGAGCCGGTCAGATCAGCTATGCTAGTTAACCTTCTTGTGGGTGATTCTTTGCTAGTTAAGGTTACAAGGCAAGACATGCAAGATTTACCTACTAGGTACCCAAGTTAAAATGTTGTTTGAGTCGCGCCCGAAGGTGAGCGCATGGTGTATATTGCTAATATCTCTGTACATTGCTAATATCTCTTCCAGGCCAGCTTGGTTAAAGACGGTCCAGGCCAGCTTGGTTAAAGATGGTTGAATCGCTAAAATTAAAGAGACTTGAGCTGGTAGTGCCCTGGTAGACATGCATTCTGAAATAAGCATGCAATGTTACATACAATGGATTCGAGACAATGCTTACAAAGTTGATCTTCGTAGTACAGTGTCTCCTCTATATTCAATGTTGATGTTGATTTGAGGCCGAATCTCTTTCAATTAAGAAGGGGATGATGATACAAATCAGGCCACAAATGATCCATTAAAAGTCCCTATTAGTCTAAGTAGTCCAAGTGATGATTTTACTTGCATTAGAGCTGATTTGAAAGAGTCCAAAATACCATCTAAGAGGTCCAAATTCGTGACTTTGCTTGGGATAGTACAAAAGAGGATGAAATAAGTCACCAAAATAAGAATTTTTAAGGCACATGGGAAGATGAAGTTTTGGCATATTACACTTGGAGTTAGACAAATTTATGTCTTTTAATATTTTTGAAAGTGAAGTATTTTTACTATTGATGACATTTGGAAATCATTTGAACTATTGATGACCTTTTGGAAATCATTTGTACTATTGATGACCTTTTGAAAATCATTTGTACTATTGATGACCTTTAGAAAATCTTCTAGCATGTATATATATAGGGTGTGCATTTCCTTGCCCTATCGAATCAAACTCGCATTCTACCAACCTTAGATTTTAAGAATTGTGGTCCTATCAATTCATAAAATCAAGGAAACTACTAGAGAACCACTCTAGTTGTTTGAAGATTGTGTTTTTGAGGAACTTGAGGCATGCATATTAAGGGTTATTTCTTGATCTTTCGTAGAGTCTTGAAAAATGGCGCTTAAGGTCCACGGAACCATCCTATCGCCAGGGGTGTTGAGAGTCGTGGCTTGCCTCAAGGAGAAGGAGCTCGATTACGAGTTTGTGAATGTTAACCTGGAAGCTGGAGAACACAAACAACCACATTTCTTTGCCCTCAACGTGAGGCTAAATTTGATGATTTCGTACATTATAATCTTCGAATTGTACGTCTTCTTGTACTCCTCGAAACTCCTAGAAATAGTACATACTTACGTTCCTGTCTTTGTTGTTGTAGCCGTTCGGTGAAGTTCCGGCATTCGAGGATGGAGATTTGAAACTCTTCGGTAAACCGGCCTATTTTTCATTAACTGTGTTTGAGGAATAGAAACTTATCGATGGATTTGCGAATTGAATATGTTACGTTGCAGAGTCGAGGGCGATTACACAGTACATCGCGCACACGTATATTGACAAGGGGACGCAGCTGATCGTCCCAGATCACAAGAAGATGGCGATCATGTCGACGTGGATGGAGATTGAGGCTCAGAAATTCGTCCCTGCAGCTTCCAAGCTCAGCTTCGAGATCGTTATAAAGCCGATACTTGGCATGACGACGGACGTTTCGGTGTTGGCGCAGTACGAGGAGCAACTAGGCAAAGTTCTCGATGTGTACGAGGCACGGTTGAAGGAATCGAAATACCTGGGCGGAGACTGCTTCACCTTGGTCGATCTTCACCACATTCCTCTCATAAACTACCTTATGGCTACTAAAGTTAAGGCCCTGTTTGATGCACGCCCAAAAGTTTCCGCATGGGTCGCCGATATTTTGGCCAGGCCTGCCTGGTCAAAGGTCCAAGAATTGCTCAAACACAAAATGGGATAATTTCAAATCACACATTCAAGGGGTTGCAGACTTTAATTTTCTCGTGAATCAAACAACCACTTTGGTGTGGTTTATGTTTTGGATATTCATCTTGATGTCTTGTATAGTAATGTACGTGTCTGTTATTTGATTGTGTGGATTTCCGTACGTATGTGAGATTAAATAATTGTGATTGCGTTATTGCAATAATGTTGTGGAAATAAATAAGAAAATTGATGATTGTCTATCTTTAAGTAAAATGCGTAACTATGTGATTCTTAGAACTTTGACACTTGGCACTTGATAGTGGACTCCAATAGTAGGTGTGACGCGTGGTGGTTGTCTGGTTGGCAATTATGTAGTAGTCAAAAAGGATTTTGCCTGTGAGGTCAGCTCATCCCGATTATTGGTGGGTTTCGAAAATAGCATCATGCTAAAGAGCCAATTTTTTGGCCTGTCCCACCTAGACTTACGGGCTTGCATTTATGTCCATTTTTCCGTTACATTTTTCTTTTTACACATTATGTTATAAAAATTGTACTATACAATATTTTGGTTTTTGGACAAACATACCTGGATACTCCTACTGTTATAATTTATGTTATCTTTCTACTATTGTTACCATGCACATATATCTACCATATATTTTAAATTCTTATCTTATTTAATAATAATAATTATATATAAACATTATATTATATATATTGAAGTTATATGTTAGTTATTTCCTAAAATATAAATATCAAACTTATAAAAATGTTTTACATTATTATTATTATTATTCACAATAATATTAATATCTAAAATCTAAATAAATATAAGATTTTATAACTTAATGTATCAAAAAATGTAATAGAAACACAGACATAAATGAAGGGTACCAACCTTAATTCACTCTTATTATATTTATAATATTTAGATTATATTTAGTATTAATAAGATTTTAAATTTATTTTTTTAAAGACTCCTAAATTGTCGACTAAAGTAATAACGTGAGTTTTATCTGTGCATAATTGCGACTTTAAATATGTATTTTTTACAGGTAAATAGGCATGCGATATAATTTGCATATGACGTATGCGTCAATGTAAGAGCAACCACATCAACTTTGATCATTAGACATTTTTTAAAATGCCACTGAGAGAGAGAGGATGGTGAACGAATAAGGAAAAATAAATGAAATATATACAAAAAGGATGTTTGACGCCAACAAAAAAGAAAATAAAAAAAAAAACCAAAGCAGGTCTTACGCTTGCACGTGTCCAGTTGGACGCCTGCGTCTCCAGCACGCGAAGAAAAGCTAGGGCCTGTTTACCAACAGAAAATTGTTTTCTGTTTTCTGTTTTCTGTTTTCATTCTCTGTTTTCAATTTTTCAGTTTTGAAAACTTGTTTACCAGTACTGTTTTTCGAAAATCATTTTCCACTTAGTTAATTATGTACTCTATATATACACACACAGAAATTAAAATAAATAAAATGACTAGCAATTAATTAAGATTAAGTTATTTCATTACAAAATGTTATTACAAAACATTACAAATGTCTTCACGTACTTGTAGCAAAACATTACCAAAACATTACAAATAAAATTGAGTACATCATCAATTATTATAATTAGCCCATATTGCATTTGCAATGTCTTCACGTACTTGTAGCATTTGTTGTTGACTCATATTTAATTGTGTGGTATCATTTCCAACTCCACTAGTGCTTCCACCATCATCATCCAAAATCATATCTTGCATGTACATGCTAGCTAATTGATCATCCATATCGTTCACCCGTATGAAATTGTGTAATGCACAACATGCGATAGGGATTTGGCTTTGTCTAACCAATGGGTAAGCATTAATGGACTTTAGAATTGGAAATCTCGCCTAAGTCCAAAACATCTCTCAATCACATTCCGCAATGATGAGTGTCGATAATTAAATAGAGCTTGCTTGTTTTGGATTCGTCCTTGGAGATGTGACCATTCCCCAGTTTTGGGCTCACACAGGCCTCTGGAATTGGCAAGTCATAATACACTCACAACCCTTCTTGATTCCTAAAGTTGTTTCAAAGAAAACATAAACTCAACAATTAGAAGAAGAAAAACAGGAATCTTGAATGCCATGTTGATTAAGAATCCTAATGGTTTTTTCTTCTAAAATGACCTGCACTTAAAGGCCAGTAGAACACCAATCAAGCATCATCCATGTTCCAACACAGCTTAATCACTGCCAAGAGTAATGGTTTTTTCTTCCCTAATTTTGTCTAGGTTATTTTAGAATTTTAGAGAGTAATGTCATTCAATACCTAAACCCATATGGTATGGGTAGCTATGTATGACCCTAAACCCATAGAAAACGCAGAAATCTGTACAACTCATACACCATATGTAGCACACCCAACTACCAATTAAGCAAAAATACACTTTAATGGTTTTGAGATCAAGAAAGCTTACCCTAGATCGAGGTGATGGGCACGATCCAACAGACGACTTTGGTGACTCCATCTTGGGAGTGAACTGACCGCCGTATGACCCTCGGAGGAGAGCCGCGTCGGAGGAAGGCAGAGTTCCGTCGGAGGAGAGCCGTGTCGGAGGGGGCAGAGTTCCGTCGGAGGCGAGCCGCGTCGGATGATAGCCACGCCGGAAGAGGGTAGAGTTCAGTCGGAGGAGAGCAGCGTCGGAGGGGGGCAGAGTTCCGTCGAAGGCGAGCCGCGTCGGAGGAAAGCCACGCCGTCGAAGCCGTCGCCTCTGCCTCTCTGATCCAGGTCGCCACTGCCTCTTTGGTACAAAGAGTAAATGAAGAAGAAGAATGCGTCTCTGCCTCTCTCCTCTCTGGTACACTACTCTGAGGAGATGAAGAAAAGGAAAGAAAAGGTGAAAGAAATTGTTGCCAGTAGGAATCGAATAAATGATCTCACCCAACTTTTCACTGTTAGGCACTGTTCATCCGTGTTTTCAAATCAGAAAACACCTTTTTAGGCTGTTCCACTTTCCCTAATAAATAGAGACAAGTTCTCCAATTTTCAAAATGAGAACAAAAGTAAGTAAACGTGTTTTGACTTTTTTTTTCCTCAAATTTCCAAAATTTTCAGAAAATCAGGAAAATTTCCTCCAAGTAAACACACCCCTAATTTCTTTATTTTCATTTTAGGAGCAATGGGCCCTACAAAATTGTTGAACTTGCAGGAGGAAAAAAAAATCATCATATAGAAGTTGTATTCTTTTATTTTATTTATATTGCACAAACGTTATTTATAATTAATGTCACAATATTATATTTAAAATAAATTTTATATAACATAAAAATTAAGACAAATAACATCATTTAATCATTTAATTTTAGTCATTAATATTTTACAAAGTAGTGGACCTGCCGTCCTTATCTAGTTTATTATTATACATTTTCTAATAAGTTATATGTTATTTTAATTAACAAGTTTCAATATAATCATACTCAAATTTAAAAAAAAAAAAAACCTTAAGGAGTATAACGTACGTACATACGTACATACGTACATACATACATACATACATACATATATATATATATATATTTATTTGTTTATTTATACCCACACACACACAAAAAAAATATTTTGTGTGTGCAACACTATTTCAATGTAGATGAGAGAAATTTTGAGTTTGTATAAAGTACGGTAGTAATATTATTCCTCCCACACGAGTGATCTATTAATTTTATTGGTTTGAGTAGTTATGTATAGGCAACCAAAACCTAGCCTAGTTTATTTGTGATATTTTATTGGTTAGATCATAATACAACGTTCGAATTAACTTAATTAGACACTCTTAGAAGTAAATTGCGAGTCGCCTGTCCTCGAATAACGAGTTTCAGTGTGATTTGAACCTTGTACAGTGTTATCTTTAATTGTGACATTAAGTCTATGACAGCCCACTATGCTAAACATTATGACATTTATTATACTAGTGTACTCTCATTTTTACATTGCAACGCGTGAAAACTGAAAATCATGGTAGTGCCAAGGCCCTTGTAGTCCAGTGGCATCAAACCTTTCCCTTTATACGGGAGGTGGTGGGTTCGAGTCTCAGTGGAGACAATACTGACTCTTGTGCTTCAATAGGTTGAGAAAGTAGTTATGAACAGATACTGCATTGTAATAGAGTGAGTAGTATTCAAAAAAAAAAAAATCATGGTAGTTAGTGGCCGGTACCAACTACCAAGTAGAAGAATCAAACATTATACAATGAGTCAATGACCCGTTCAGATTTGGGGGAGTCAAAAGAGAAATTCTAACAGAAGATTCCAGAAAACTAAAGAGGGTGTCGGCAATTCTATAAATAACGCTCTGTTATTAAAATACCATCACTTCACTTCACTTCCCAGTTCTGAATAACAGTACTTGTCGACGGAAAAAATGGCGCTTAAGGTCCACGGAAGCTTTCGATCGCCGGCGGTGCTGAGAGTCGTGGCTTGCCTCAAGGAGAAAGAGCTCGATTACGAGTTTGTCAATGTTAACATGCAAACCGGAGATCACAAACAACCACAATTCCTTGCCCTCAACGTGAGTCTAAATTTGATGATTTCGTATATATATATATAGTTCTAGAATTCGATCTGATCTCTTCTTGTACTCCTCGAAAATAGTACTTATGTTCCTGTCTTTGTTGCTGTAGCCGTTCGGTCAAGTTCCGGCATTCGAGGATGGAGATCTGAAACTCTTCGGTAAACCTAGTATTATTCATTAACTGTGTTTAATTAATTTGTGACCAGCTGTTTTGAGGAATTATTACAAATTGAAATTGATTGATGGATTATTTGCGAATTGAATGTTGTAGAGTCGAGGGCGATTACACAGTACATCGCGCACACGTATGTTGACAAGGGGACGCAGCTGATCGTCCCAGATCACAAGAAGATGGCGATCATGTCGACGTGGATGGAGGTTGAGGCTCAGAAATTCGACCCTGCAGCTACGAAGCTCGGCTTCGAGATCGTTATAAAGCCGATGCGTGGCTTGACGACGGACGATGCGGTGGTGGCGCAGTACGAGGAGCAACTAGGCAAAATTCTCGATGTCTACGAGGCACGTTTGAAGGAATCGAAATACCTGGGCGGAGACTGCTTCACCTTGGTCGATCTTCACCACATTCCTCTCATAAACTACCTCATGGCTACTAGAGTTAAAGCCCTGTTTGATGCACGCCCAACAGTTTCCGCATGGGTCGCTGATATTTTGGCCAGGCCTGCCTGGTCAAAGGTTCAAGAATTGCTCGAACAGAAATAGGGATAATATAATCTCAAATCACACGTTCACATATGAGTTACGGACTTTCTCGTAAATCTAACGGGGCGGGTTTGAATGTTTGTCTTGTATCTTGTACTGTGTTTTTTCTTGATTATGTGGATTTTCAAATGTAAGTTTAAGCTGGTGTATGTATGATTGCGTTATTGCAATAAAGTTACGTTGTTGAAATAATTAAGAAAATTAATAATTAAGGATTTTTAATTTTTGTGGTCCTTAAAATAAATTAAGCAAAATAGTTGACTATGTGATTTCTTGACCTTTGTGATTATCTAAGTATTAAAAAAAGTCATTTTGATGGATAGTTACACAAGAAAGTATAATCTAATATCTGGGTTACCCTTCCATTGTATTACTATATTCTTATACCGTGGACCGTGGTCACTGATACTACAGGTCATCTCAAAAGATAATGTCTTACATTTGTTTTTATATTATCGAATGAAACTGTAGTTATATCGAAATGTAATTGTAGTTGTGTTGAAATGTAATTGCAGTGTATATGAACTGATACTGAATAACAATTTCATATTGTGTTTTATATTATCGAATGAAACTGTAGTTATATTGAAATGTAACTGTAGTTGTGTTGAAATGTAACTGCAGTGTATATGAACTAATACTGAATAACAGTTTCACATTTGTGTTTTTATATTATCAAATGAAACTGTAGTTATATTGAAATATAACTGCAGTTGTGTTGAAATTTAACTGAAGTTGTGTTGAAATGTAACTGCAGTGTATATGAACTGAATGTGAATGGCGTGGAATGGAGGTGGTTTCATCTGTCTGTTTTCATTAATCAAAACGACGTCGTTTTGATGCGCAGTTCACAATCCATTGTGGACCGGTCTACGATATAATTTGCGACTATATTCTATACATTGTCAACAAAAAAAAAAAAAATTATTTACCCGTTGACTATAGATTTTTTTTAAAAATGGATTATGACATAATCTCTCACGCAATACTGCCAACTACCCTTAAACCGGTTCCAAGAAAAACTAAATACTACTGTGCTAGATTGTAAACAAATTAAAGTAGGGATGTCACTAAATACCTAATCAATTTAGAAAAACATATCCTGACCGATTCTATATAAAATATTTAAAAATATATTACTTTTAAATCAAAATATAAAAGTATTACATTCTTTTATAACAAACCTTAATGATTAGATTAGTATTACATTTTATCTTAATATATAGGACGTACTATTTCATAGATCTTCTTGCATACAAATTTTTGTCCTTAATATTACATGAAAGTCTACTACTTTACCAAATTACCAGTGATTAATAATACTATCCGATCCGCATTGGAGATATGTTAAACTTATCCTATAATGATGACGCAAACAGAAAATCACAAAAATTAAAGAAAAACCAAACGAAGTTCAACGCCTCCTGCTACAAATACCCACCTTTCAGACAACCTGATTTTCATCATCATATCATCACCTCTATCAATATCCCATAATCTATCATAGGCTACTTTAATTTGATTCCTCTTTGCATAGCTAGGTAGGTAGCCACTAGCCAGCATTGATGGCAATCAAGGTCCACGGGAATAAGATGTCAACGGCAACGATGAGGGTGGTTGCTTGTCTCATGGAAAAGGGTCTGGATTTTCAGTTTGTTGACATTGATATGGGAGCTGACCAGCACAAGCAAGAACCTTTCCTCTCCCTTAATGTAAGCTATCAATTAAGCAATTTTATTGGAGTTTACGTACTAAGTTTCATGCATGCATGCATGCACTTTAGGACTTGGATAAAGAATTATTCTGCACTTTATAATGATATTGATTTCTCTAATTAATTATATTGCATGTAGCCATTTGGCCAAGTTCCAGCCTTTGAAGATGGAGACTTGAAGCTTTTTGGTAAGTTTATTTTTATTATCCTTCAAAGTAGTACTCCGTAGTAAAGTCAACTCATCTAAGTTGGTTAAGTTGATAACTACAAGGTTACAAGTTTGACTATCAATGCAGTGGGATGATCTATTGGACATTTCGGTTTGTGCCAGTAAGTTTTTAGTCTTCAAATTAAACTAATACGGAGTAGTAAAGTCAACTATTAGATAGTAAAGTAGGGCAACCTAGACAAACTGGTCAGCTTAATTTAGTAACTATGTATAAGGTTATAAGATTGACTCTCAGTGAAACAATTTATTGATTTTCTTAATTGGTTTGCCTTCTGGTCACAAGGCAAAACATGATTTACCCATCCAGTAACATTTGTTGTATCTGTAGAATTAGCGAATTTTTTGTAGAGTGATCTCTTAACTTGTGACAACAAACACAGAGTCGAGGGCAATCACTCAATATATTGCATATACTTGTGCCAACAAGGGGAGCCAACTAGTATGTGAGGATCCAAAGAAGATGTCAACTGTATCAATGTGGATAGAGGTGGAAAACCACCACTTCGACCCTGCGGCTTCTGCGCTCACGTGGGAGCTTGGCATAAAGCCAGTGATTGGCATGGCTACTAATGACACTATAGTGGAACAAAACAAGGAAAGGCTGTCCAAGGTTCTCGACGTATACGAGAATCGCTTGATACGATCAAAATACTTAGGTGGAGATTGGTTCAGCCTTGCGGATTTGCACCATCTCCCCAACATGCATTGCCTCATAGGTACCCAAGTTAAAACGTTATTCGAGTCGCGCCCGAATGTTAGTGCATGGTATGCTGATATATCTTCCAGACCAGCTTGGTTAAAGACGGTTGAATGGCTAAAAGAGACTTGAACTGGCCTGGTAGTGATAGACATGCATTCTCAAATAAGCATATATATATATATATATATATATATATGCAATGTTGCATACTTACATTCCACTTTCTTTAATTTCTTGGGTTTTACTCCGTAACTTTTAAGTGGGGCCGGCCATGTAATATAATGTACTATTCAATAAAATATGCAAGAACCTTCAGTTACGTACACTTTTAATTATTGTAAATAACGAAGAGTAGACTTATAGATGATTAGAATAAGGGATATAATTATTAACTACAAATCTTTTACGGAGTATTTGGTTTGGTAGTACAATATTGGAGGAGAATTAAATATTGATATAATCTTTTATCACATATACTATACACATCTACTAATAAGCTCTTTTGAGCATGAGTAGAGACATGGACCACTCCTTGTATCCTTCCCAACTTTGCCTTACTTAGCTTGTAAATTGAGCTTATTATATCAAGATAATTTTTGCCTTATTTGACAATATAATTAGTCTATCAATCAATTTTGACTTATTTGACCACTATTAGCTATTTGACTTAGTTAATCAGCCAATATGAGTGTTTGATCAATTAGCTGTTTGTAACAACCATGGTTGCAGTAGGCGCTAGGCGTTAGTCGGGCGGTAGACTAGCGCCTAGCGCCTAAGCGGTCTAGGCGGCGCCTAGGCATTACCTAAGCGGTTCTAGGCGGTGACCTATAAAAACAAAAAATTAATTCATTTGTGTGAGTGTATGTCATATATTATATTATATATATTATATATATATCTCTTACTTCTCTTACTTATATAAATAAATAAATTTAAATATATATAAATATAATAATAAAATTAACAAGGCCGACTCGCTCGAGTTAACTCGGCTAACTCTGCCGAATTGGACGAGTTAACTCGGCCAAATTCGGCCCAGTCGGTCGCCAACTTGGCCTAGTCGGCCGAGTTAGGCGCTAGGCGGCCGGCCACCTATGCGGACGCCTAGGGAGCAAATCGCCTTGGTCTAGGAGCGCCTAGCGCCTAAGCGGGGATTTTTGCAACAGTGGTAACAACACAACTTATTGCTTTAGAACGCTAAAATTCAAAAAACTACTTAAAACATCTTTTTCTATCAACTTTTTGATAAAATCATTTTGAATGTTATAAGCTATCACTCCTATCAGCTAACATCTAATTTGCCAAACATTTTTTTACAATCAGTTAATGCTATCAACTAGTCAAATCCACTCATCTAATCAACTAACAGCTATTTACCAAACACCTTCGATATATATATATATATATTAAAAGTTATTATGTAAGCTAAAAAGGAATGCCAAAAGAAAAAAAAAATAAAGAGGCCGATTGGCCCATTTACAATATTTTGGGTCACCCATAGATCAACCCGAATACATGCCCAATTCAATCAATCCCCTATTCAGTCACAATTCCACTTCGTCACCCATAGCCCAATTCATCCGCAATTCCATATCGGCGAGGAGGAGAGCTGAGAGCATATACACCACTACATCGATGCGGTGGTCGACGACTTCCGGACAAAGGTCTGAATTATAATTGTCGGAGCTAATTGCATGTCTGTGCACTGGAAACGCAATATCGCCATCGCCTTGTCAGGAATCATCTCATTTGCATTTCCATCGCCGTGAAATCCACCCAGCTCGAGGTTACTACCTTCTATACGTTGAACCATCTGCACATGCTTAACTTTTTATTTTTCATTGAATTCATAGCTTAGTGGCCGACATAGAATTGTAAGTAATTTGTAGCGTAAGCTTGGAAATATGTACTGGATGTGGTAGATATTTGTGTTTGCAGATTCATGTTTTCAGTATGTTCTTATGAAAGGTTGATGTTTATCTTAATTTTATGTTCAACAATCCCAATTTCATCATTTACCAAGCACGTGAAGAGCAAGATCTGCACATGCTTAACTTTTTTGTTACTTTCATTGAATTCATAGCTTAATGGCCGACATGGAATTGTAAGTAATGTGTAGCTTAAGCTTGGAAATATGTACTGTGTTAGATATTTTTGTTTGCAGATTCATGTTTTTGTTATGTTCTTATGAAAGATTGATGTTTATTTTAATTTTCTGTTCAACAATCCCAATTTCCCTCATTCACCGAGCACTGTGAAGAGCAAGACCTATTGTTCTTGAATTTGTAGCTCATTTGCCTTATATTTGCAGCAGCAATGTCATCAGGATCAGATCATCAAGCCACCGTCATAGATGGTAAAGCTATTGCACAAACCATTCGATCTGAGATTGCCTCGGAAATAAAGGTCATGTCGGAGAAGTATGGCCAGGTTGGTCTGATATGCCCTCTTTACATATGCCATATTGCACCTGAATTACTTACTAAATGACTGTGCATTAGCTACAGGTTTGGATAGAAGTTATCATGTTGTCTATCCAGGGCCTGAAATTGTACCGAAATTGTGCTTCATTTCTAAAGGTTGTGATTTTAGTCGGCAAATTGAAGC
Organism: Ipomoea triloba; assembly: GCF_003576645.1. Taxonomy (NCBI): domain Eukaryota; kingdom Viridiplantae; phylum Streptophyta; class Magnoliopsida; order Solanales; family Convolvulaceae; genus Ipomoea; species Ipomoea triloba. The sequence continues at coordinate 28,864,332 of NC_044919.1, read as the reverse complement.
CAATCTCTTATATGTTCAGGTGCCAGGGTTGGCAGTAGTCATTGTAGGAAATCGGAAAGATTCTCAAAGCTACGTGAATATGAAGAGAAAGTCTTGTGCTGAAGTTGGGATTAAGTCCTTTGACATCAACCTTCCAGAGGATGTACCCGAAGCTGAATTAATTAGCAAGGTCCATGAGCTGAATGCTAATCCCGATGTGCATGGTTAGTTCGTTATGAACATATTAGAAGTTAATGCTATATCACTGTCTTTAACATGTGTTGGTCAGAAGGAGAATATCAACCACTCATGTATAAAAATATATGTATAATGTATGACTTGGTGCAGTGCATTTTCACAGGTATATTGGTGCAGCTTCCGCTACCAAAACATATAAATGAAGAAAAAGTATTAGGCGAAATCAGCCTGGAGAAGGATGTAGATGGCTTTCATCCTCTAAACATTGGCAAGCTTGCAATGAAAGGCCGAGATCCTTTGTTCCTTCCATGCACCCCAAAGGCAGTATCCCTGACTTGAAATAATTCATTAGCCATCCCTAATAATATCCACGCATTTTTAAAAATGTTTATGAACTCTAGTAGTATATAATTTGCAATTCTTTAGGAATTTTTATCTGAAGATGTTCTGCGTTGCACACAGGGTTGCCTTGAACTTCTATTCCGAAGTGGTGTAACCATAAAAGGGAAGAAGGCAGTTGTGGTTGGTCGAAGCAACATTGTTGGATTGCCAGTTTCGTTGCTACTTCTGAAGGAAGATGCAACTGTCACTATAGTCCATTCACGCACTAAGGATCCAGAGAACTTCATTCGTGAAGCAGACATTGTTATTGCAGCAGCAGGACAGCCAATGATGGTAAAATAGGACATCTGATTACACCCTTATCCTCTCCTTTCGAAATCCCAATATCCCATGCTTGGATACCTGGCTGCAGCTCTACGTTTTTGGTTCCTAACACAGTTAATACCTTTTTCCAGATCAAAGGAAGCTGGATTAAACCCGGAGCTGCTGTGATTGATGTCGGAACCAATGCTGTAGACGATCCAACTAAGAAATCGGGTTATAGGCTCGTGGGTGATGTCGATTTTCAGGAAGCGTCCAAGGTAGCTGGATGCATAACTCCAGTTCCTGGTGGCGTCGGGCCACTAACAGTCGCAATGCTTCTGAAGAATACATTGGATGGAGCTAAACGAGTTATTGAGAAGTAGCCTTGTTGTTTTGTTGGATTTTAAGGCACTGTCTAAGTTGAAGTTTATCAACCTTTTCTTGAAAGCTCAATGAATAAAGCCTATGGTTGGACAAAGTCTTAAATGCCTACATAGTATAACTTTCTTCACACCAACAGCTTCAATAGTTCAATACCATAGTTTACGTTTGTGAGTGCTGCTAAAAAGCTCTTTAGTAAGAACTGATTCTGTATGCAAATATAATTTGGCTTTCACATCATCCCTTTGCCCAGAGTCTTACATGAAAATGGCAATAGGCTTTTTTTTTTTTTTTGTGGGGGTAATTTAGTAATAAGTCTAAAGTCATTCAGAGGAAATTTACTTTATTTACAAGATTTAAATTTGGATATTTCTACTTTAAAATTTTAAAGTTTTTGCTAACATTAAACTTCAATTCAGTGTAAAAAAGATGAAGCATTCGGATGTGAAACATTGACGATGGAAGAGGCACACATTGATATGAAAATGTATTTTTCAAAAACATATACTCCGTATATTTAATAATTTCAAAAAATATATATATATTTAATAAAAAGAATTTCTTAACTTCAATTTTGAGCATTTTTTAATTTTTGAGACCACAAGTGTGAAACGGTGCCAAGGCCACAAAATACTGAAGTTGCGGTCTGGATAAACCGAAGCACTGTGGTTGCTCATGAAATCTTCTTCATGGCCGCGGCCCTCCACCACCACCACTTCCGCCATTTCTCTTTCGTCTCTCCGTTATCAAGAAAGGCACTGACAGTAAGGAGACCAAAAGCATGGCTGCTCACTTCTCCGGGAAAATCGGGCCTTTTCCAGGTCTCTTGCTCTTCTCCTTCCACTTCGCCGCCTCCTTCGCCGTCGTCTCCGGAAGTCAGTGCCTCCGCTGCCACAGCTGAGTCATGCGTCAACTTAGGTCTTTCCCTCTTTTCTAAAGGACGGGTACGTGCTTCTTTCAGCTTCTCGTCAAGTGTTTCTATTCCAATACTTTGATTTTGTGAATATTATCATTTTTTTTTTATCATTAATATCCCAAGTGATTTAGATTCGTGCTACTGTTATATGATTCGTTGGATTCAATATAAATTCAAGTAGGTTAAATTTTGCTCGATGCAATGTATGCTGATCAGTTAGAAGGCGGGCTGATCAATAAATTCATTCTCAACAGAATTGGGTGCTGTTGTATCACTTTTTTTTTTAATGACTTGAGTGAAATCGTGTAAATCTAGCATTGTGATTTTAGCTGTCAAAAGGACCATAAGGAGTTAAACTAGTCAGGTTGCCCGTAATTTACCAGTTCAAACCAAGAAGGCGCCAATGCCCAGCCCCCCACTTGAGAGTCAAACTTGTAACCCTGTAGTTAGCAAGTCAACAGTCTAACCAACTTGACCGGCTTGTGGTGCTGTGTCACTTTTGATCATACAAGAACTGAAGGGAGAATTTGATTTTTACTCCATTATTTTCACCATAATAGGATCACTGTGTATTTACCTGTTATAAATTTTCAGGTGAAAGATGCTCTGGAGCAGTTTGACAAAGCACTTACTTTAGAGCCCAACCCTATAGAAGCTCAAGCTGCACTTTATAACAAGGCTTGTTGTCATGCATACAGGTAAGTTTCGATTTTGCTTTCTCACTGCTGTATTAAGCAGTTTATCTTCCGTTGAGCATTGCAATTGGGGTCTTATTTTCTTGTTTGTATTTTGAGGAAGAGCGGAAGGTAAGAAAGCAGCTGATTGTTTGCGCCTTGCTTTGAGAGAATATAATCTCAAGTTTGGCACTATCCTCAATGACCCCGACTTGGCTTCCTTCAGAGCATCTCCTGAATTTAAGGAATTGCAGGAAGAGGTCTGTTGTTTAAGGCTTACCTGTGTTTCTGAATTTTCTCAGCTTCTCTGCATCTCAAATTTCCGTTTGAATTACATGAGTTACAATTTCAAGTGTTGGTCACCGACTCACCCTTATATGTAATATAGAAGGAACTCCAAGGTCTGCAATACAACTTCATTATGTTGCATTGAATACAATATCAATTAGTCTTTTGACTTTACCTTCAGGCGAAGCTAGGTGGGGAAGATATTGGCTACAGTTTCAGAAGAGACCTCAAGCTCATCAGTGAGGTTCAAGCTCCATTTCGAGGGGTTAGAAGATTCTTCTATGTGGCATTTGTTGCAGCTGCAGGAATATCTACATTTTTCACTATACCAAGGCTAATCCGTGCAATTCAAGGTGGAGATGGTGCTCCTGATATCTGGGAGACGGCAGGAAATGCTGCAATCAATATTGTCGGTGAGTAGTAAACACTTCCAGTTCAAATTTGTTTAGGTATTGCTTTATATATTGAAAGCACTTATACTTGGATGGAAAAATCTTGTTTCCCCAAAATGATTAAGTTTTTGAACCAGCAATCTGCAGGTATTGTTGTTATCGTGGCTCTGTTTTTGTGGGACAACAAGAAAGAGGAGGAACAGATTGCACAAATAACACGGGATGAAACCCTATCAAGGCTTCCTTTACGCCTTTCAACTAATAGGATTGTTGAACTTGTCCAATTACGCGACACCGTGAGACCTGTTAGTGACATGAATATCACTTGCTCTTCATATTTTCAGCTTCAATGCTCATAATGTAGTGCAAGACCAACAAACGCCATGCCTCAATTTTCCATCAATGGTTTGAAGCATGGCCGTTGTTTTTGAAGCTTTAATATTGGCTGCTGCTTTGATCAAGCGAAAATGTAGATTTCTTATTCTTGTTTAGGAGTTAGGGCATCAGATTTTTTTTTTTATTTTTTATTTATTTTTTTTTTTAAAACTTCTATGATCTCCTAGTAAGGAGGCTGATAAAGCAAGGAAAATTTGATGAGAAAAGAAAAATATGCCATCATACTTTTAAAAAAAAATGTTATACTTAACTTCTTTTCCTAATTTCTATGAAGTATTGTTTTCTCCTCTTTGTGCCTTCACATTGAGTCAGTTTTAATGATTTCTCTAAGTGCATCTACTTCTTCTATCTCTCTTCCTCTCAGCACTTCCAGAAAATGCAACTCATACGGGTTTTAATCTCCTGCAATAGGTTATTTTGGCTGGGAAGAAAGAGACAGTCACTCTGGCCATGAAAAATGCTGAGAGGTTCCGCACTGAGCTACTTAGGCGAGGAGTCCTTTTAGTCCCGGTTATTTGGGGTGAAGGACGAGAACCTCAGACACAGAAAAAAGGCTTTGGTGTTTCCCGAAAGGCAGCTTCTTCTCTACCTTCTATTGGGGTAAGATTGAAACTTCTGTCATATACTTACTGATCTGTCATCTGTGAAAGTTGAAGCACACCATGGTGCATGTGCTGGTTATTCAGGTCATACTTTCATGCTAGTGACAAAATGCATAGAACTTTCAAGTATAGAATTATTCCTTGCTGCAAGGCTGCAAGCATGCATGAGAAAAATTGTTTATGCAATTTTATGTTTTGTGGTGCTATGGTAGGAAGATTTTGAGAAGCGAACTGAGTCGGTAATTGCACAATCAAAATTAAAAGCAGAGATTCGTTTCAAGGCAGAGGCGGTGTCACCAGTTGAGTGGGAACGGTAAGCAATCGTCCTATTGCTATGACTATTTGTCATTGAGCCCTCAAATACCTGCTAACAAGTGCTATTTATTTATTCATTAATCTTATTAACTTGAAGTTGTCTTTCTGTGTTGTTTTTGGCTCGTATTCAATTTGCTCAGGTGGATTAGAGATCAGCAGAAGTCTGAAGGTGTTACTCCTGGTGAAGATGTCTATATTATTCTCCGTCTAGATGGCCGTGTTCGAAGATCTGGGAAGGTTAGTGGTTTTGATGGACTAATTTTATACAATTTCTCGTCTTTAATCCAGTAAGACCAATGACTTTGGGGATGCCAGCATTGACTTGTGTATGTATGTATATGCTTTCTATTTTGGCTGTTCGGGACTGTAGGGCATTGCAGATTATTGAACTTCACTGCACTATTGATTCATTCTAACGATACATTGGGGGATGTTCCCTTATCTCGTTTGCAAGCAGCCTGATTTTCATACTCTTTTTCAATTCAATGTGGAATTTAAAGTTTGACCCTTTATTTTTCAGGGAATGCCTGACTGGGCACAGATTGTTAAGGAGCTACCTGAAATGGAAGCGCTGTTAAGCAAACTAGAAAGATAAACAATAATCGCTTTGTTAGTTAACTGAGTGAACCATAGAAGCACATTAGACTCACCAATTTGCAGCACACTTTTGGAGGTGAGATTCGCAGTGCTTTCTTATTTTTCTTCAACATGCCCCGACGCAAGAAAGGCTTTTCGTGCCAGACTTTACACTAAACCGTATGCCTAGATGCCTGTTGAGTTCTTGCAGTATTGTTCTCTGTTCTTTACAAATGCTCATTGTTGTAAATTGACGACACTGGTTAAACATACTAGGAAGCAAGATGGTAATATCAGCATGGAACTATTGTTGTCTGTCCACCTACTTTGTTCAGTTTCTCTGTCATTGTCATTTTCCATCCCGGCGGCAATGCAGAGAACCAAAAAGGCTTTTCTAGAAACCCAACCCTGACATTATGGTGATTGTTGAATCTTTGTTCATGTCAGTTGGGGAACATAAGATTCTATGTGGATATGGATGGTTTGGATGAAAGCTGAGTTTATGATCTCTCTCATCTTAGAAAATCAATATCATCTTGAAAGTTGAAGGGACAAAAATTATTATATCTTCTGGGGCTTAGAATATGCATGTTGTTCTCATAGTCGGTGGAGTTTCGTTTTCACTGGTAGGTTTTGAAGAGGTCTAAGTCCTTGAGCACAATGACGAAGCCATTGAAGTGGTAAACTTTTAGAATATGGGTCTCATGAGTAAGTTTAATTTACGGAAAAGTCCATAGGTGCTACTTGAATGTACCTTCTGCGTGAAACGTGCCTTGTAACTCTAACCGGTAAAGAATTATGAGGTAAACTAGTTTAGGTTGTTTATAATTGACCAGTTTAAATCAATAAGACTAATAAGCTCATCTTCTGAAGAGTCAAATTTAGAACGAAGTGCATATACAAATTGGTAGGTGGTAATTTTATGAGTAACTCGCTCGATTATATAACATGTGTTTGGTAGAATGGTTTGAGCACTCTCCTCCCTTTAATCGCTCTTCGAAAAGTCGAATCAAATTATTCTATAGATCCTTTAGATGAACTATAAGGGTTGCAAACTATTCTATAGATCCTTAAGATGAACTATAAGTGGTGTAATTGGTTAATTTATAATAACAAAAGTTGAATTGGAGTTGGTTCTTCCAATTGTTTCAGATACAAGAGGAAAAGAAGACAACGCAAACAACAAAGATTACAACATTAACCTCAACTCTGCGAGTAAGAGACGAACACCACCAGGTGATTGGTCAAACCCGTGTAATGGGGAAGGGTAGACACTAGACACCGGTCTTGTTTGTGCTAAAAGTTTTTTAATCAACCCCCAAACCAAACACGGTTGACATCCTCTAGTGTTCTATCCACCGTTTGATTAGGTCCCCTAATATACCTTATAATAATAATTGGGTGTGAGATTATGACAACTAAACTATTGCCAGTGGTTGAACAATTATTCAAAGCGTAAACATGACCCCTCCTATTTTGTACATTTAATCAGAAAAAAAATAAAATAAAATACAGATATTTGAAAAACCCGCATCACTACTCAAGTGATGTGCATGAAGTAAATCCTACGTAGGGGTGGTAAATTATACTTGGAAGATCTTGTATGACGAGCTCAACTGAAAATGTGTTGACAAGAATTAAACTCGTGACCTTTTTTCATAAAAATAATATTTTACTTATTCGATCACTCTTTTCAGGACAAGGTTATAACTTTTTGAACTCATAAATTGGAATAGCAACTTGCGTATTAACAAATGTGAATATGGTAGATGGGCAATCAGATCATGAAATGGTCATCAAATCTTGAGATTATAACCATAAGAAAGTCACATTGGATCAAGTAAAATTTTACAAGTTTAACATGAATTTGTGTAGCGCCAGTGGAATGGCATCATGGTGGACAGAGACAACACGAAGACTTTTTTTTATAAGTCCAAAATTACTAATTGGGAAAAATAATGATAATTATATCATTTCTGTAACTAAGTTAAATAGTTATAAAAAAAAAGTTAAATAGTTATAATATTGGCATGTTTAATCAACTGGCTGTTGATCATATATAATATATAAACATAAATGCGCAATCAAACTATCAGCTTAGGCTTTTAGTTTAGATAGAATATATGCTTCAATTTAGTATCAGCGCTATGTTAAAGGATGATTGATGGACGAAGTCTAAGTAAGCCGGTTTTGCACTTTTACTTTTGCATACTATATTTTAGAAGATATATTAAATAATAATAAAGAAAAATACAATGTGAGTATGATGTTTGGTGGGTACTATATAAAATTTATTCAAAAAAAATCAAAATAATTAATAATTTTTAAAAACTCCTACTCCGCCCTCTTTTTCCATTTAAATACTCTCCGCCATTACTACTCCTCATTACAAAGTCTTATAGACAGAGAGAGAGAGCACAGCAATGGCGAACGCCTCTTTCTTCATCTCTTGTCTGTTAATCGCATCTCTGTTCACCGTCTCCGTCGACGCCGGCGGCGACCTCGACGTGGCCGGATGGATGCCGGCTAAAGCGGCGGAAGGCGGCGGCTGCCAAGGCTCCATCGCGGAGTGCATGGCGAGCGGCGAGGAATTCGAAATGGACACGGAGAGCAACCGGCGCATCTTAGCCACCAGCAATTACATTAGCTACGGCGCGCTGCAGAGGGGCAACACGCCGTGCTCCCGCCGCGGCAGCTCTTACTACAACTGCCAGCCTGGCGCTCAAGCTAACCCTTACACCCGCGGCTGCAGCGCCATTACTCGTTGCCGGAGTAGTTAATTAATTTTCTATTTTCTATCTCTATCATTTCATTTTTAGTTGTATCATATCATATCATATGCTCTTTTACTTTTGTATAACATGTGACAAAGTAATCTAAAAATAAAAAAGTTATCTCATATATTTGTGCAAATTTTTTCTACATTTTGAGCTTGTTCATTCCGGCGGCAATGCAGAGAACCAGGTAGGCCAGAATTTCAGATCTTTAAACAAAAACAAAAAAGTTTTTTAATCAACCCCCAAACCAAACACGGTTGACATCCTCTAGTGTTCTATCCACCGTTTGATTAGGTCCCCTAATATACCTTATAATAATAATTGGGTGTGAGATTACGACAACTAAACTATTGCCAGTGGTTGAACAATTATTCAAAGCGTAAACATCACCTCTCCTATTTTGTACATTTAATCAGAAAAAATAAAATACAATACAGAGATTTGAAAAACCCGCAATTACTACTTACTACCCAAGTGATGTGCATGAAGTAAATCCTACATAGGAGTGGTAAATTACACTTGGAAGATCTTGTATGACGAGCTCAACTGAAAGTGTGTTGACAAGAATTAAACTCGTAATCTTTTGACATATAAATAATATTTTACTTAATCTATCACTCTTTTCAGGGCAATGTTATAACTTTTTGAACTCATAAATTGAAATAGCAACTTGTGTATTAACAAATGTGAATCTGGTAGATGGGCAGTGAGATCATGAAATGGTCATCAAATCTTGAGATTATAAATTTATAACCATAAGAAAGTCACATTGGATCAAGTAAAATTGTACAAGTTTAACATGAATTTGTGTAGCGCCAGTGGAATGGCATCATGGTGGACAGAGACAACACGAAGACTTTTTTTTTACAAGTCCAAAATTACTAGTTGGGAAAAATAATGATAATTATATAATTTCAGTAACAACGTTAGATAGTTATGATATTGACATGCTTAATCAACTCGCGTATTAAAAAAAATAACACCGAAATTTAGTGATACAAAGAGCAAATGGGCATGTGCCTATGTTAGGCTCTACATGTCATGTATCTCGCTAGGATATGTGTAGAGATATCAAAACGGACCAATCAGCCCATACAGGCTGACCCGCCTGGGTTCATCCAAAAATAGATCAGATTGAAAAATTTCCAACCCAACATGTCTAAAATACGGATTAAATGGGTTCAATAATTCAGCAAGTTGGAACTGTTTTGACAACTCTAGATATGGGCTTAGCTTTTAAGTTGCTTCTCTCTTTAGCTCCTGGCAATAGTCGATGGTTGATGGAATGATGGATGAAATCTAAGTTAGCCGGTCTTGCAAAAAAATATTCTAAAAAATATATTAAATAATACAGAACAATATAATGTGAGTATGATGTTTGGTAGGTACTATATAAAATTTATTGAAAAACAAAAAATCAAAATAATTAATAATTTTTAAAAACTTCTACATCGGGATCATTATTCCGTAGACCAGGGCACACCGTAAGGAGATGAGTTCTGTGTATTATAGGGGACACATTCTGTGTATTCTAGGCAATCATTCTGTGTATTCATGTTAGTAACACATGTTGTGATGTGTTTGTGCATTTGAATGTTAGGATACATAGAATATTAACACAAAATACACAGAACTCATCCTCCTAACATTCGAATGCACAAACACATCACAACCCGTGTTACTAATATAAATATACAGATCGGTTGTTTAGAATACACAGAATGATTGTCTAAAATACAATAAACGATTGTCTAGAATACACAAAACTCACCTTTTTACGGGGTACACAATGCATTGTGAACCCTGGTCCACGATATAAATTACCCCTACTCCGCCCTCTTTTTCCATTTAAATGCTCTATGCCAATATGCAATTACTACTACTCATTACTACTCCGCCCTCTTTTTCCATTTAAATACTCTATGCCAATGTGAGTATGATCCAATTACTACTCCTCATTATAGACAGAGAGAGCTCAGCAATGGCGAACGCCTCGACTTGCGCATTCCTCTTCATCTCTTGTCTGTTAATCGCATCTCTGTTCACCGTCTCCGTCGACGCCGACGGCGACCTCGACGTGGCCGGATGGATGCCGGCGGAAGGCTGCAAAGGCTCCATAGCAGAGTGCATGACGAGCGGCGAAGAATTCGAAATGGACACGGAGAGCAACCGGCGCATCTTAGCCACCAGCAATTACATTAGCTACGACGCGCTGCAGAAGGGCAACACGCTGTGCTCTCGCCGCGGCAGCTCTTACTACAACTGCCAGCCCGGCGCTCAAGCTAACCCCTACACCCGCGGCTGCAGCGCCATTAATCGTTGCCGGAGCCCGGAGTAGTTAATTTTCTATTTTCTATCTCTATCATTTCATTTTTAGTTGTATCATATCATATGCAGATATGCTACCATGCTCTTTTACTTTTATATAACATGTGACACAGTAATCTAAAAAAAAAAAGTTATCTCATATTGGTTTGTTGTCATTTGTGCAAATTTTTTCTACATCTTGACCTTGTTCATGGTTGATTGGTGGTTTAATTTTTAGTTTTTCATTTGGGGGGGGGGGGGGGGGGGAAGGGGGGTTGAAGTATTCAAAAGATTCCATTTATTTATGTCAATGCGTCATGATTAGTTAAGTTATATATCCCGTGTAACGCTGTGGGGTGTAATGGAAACTCAAAATAATAAAATATAAAGAAATGTAAATTTAAAATAATAAAATATAGGAAAGAACATAAAAAAGTAACTCCTATGTAAGTTAATCGAACAATTAACTTACGATCCTAAAAAAAAAACAATTTAGTAGTTACAATAAAAATATCTTATGAATCTTCGTAGTTTGAAGAGATTAATTAAGAGCAATTTAAACTGATTTAAGTAGACTTTACTCATAAAACTACATTGTAAAGAATCATGAATGTTTCGTAAATTTTACTCAAGAATAAAGACTTAAATAAAACTCCACTACATAAAATATAAAGTAAATTTTAAAATGTGACAAATTTCTCTTCCTTTTTTTTTTTTTTTTTTTTTTTGAAAACGACAACTTTCTCTTTTAAAAGAGATGATAATGTCAAAACTGTCAGGACGGCAAATGTCGAACTTCGCTCTACTGTGCACTAGAAGATTATGGAAAATTTGGTCTTTGGCTTTACTGCCATCTATGTCACACAAGGGGGATGGGGATAAGTTGGATGTGAAATGCTAATCCAGAAAGTGATCTGAGCCGTTCAAAATTTTGATCATCTGCTCTTCTTTGATGTGGATGATTTATTGCTTGTCAGATCTGCATAGGGATATTCTGGTGAAGCAGTCCATAGGCCTCCCAGAATGGCTAAATGCGCAGAGAGGAGGAAGACAGAGGAATATTCGTTGGAAGGGTAGACATTCCAGCACAACTCCACTACCAAGAACAGCAATAGACTGGAGAAAAGTGTGAACCATTAAATCGAGCAAACAGAAAACAATAAGAGGACTCGTAATTGAATCAAGCAAAATACCGGACAAATGTAGGGAATCGTGTTTTCCACAATAGATATGGTATGCTGTAAAAGTACCTGGAAGAACAGAACAAAAGAGCAACATCAATGGAAGTTCTAATTCATTCGAAAGCTACAGTTTGGATGGGATATTTCTCTTTGGGTATCGGGGAAGATTGAAGAGATGCCCAAGGGTATAAGAGCCGGTTGGTTGCAATTGTATTTTTGCATCTTGGCTTGACTAATAAAAATCGCTATAGTCCCCTAAGTTTCATTTACCAAGATGGATCACATGAAGGTACTTGGATATGGCACAAAATCAATGAATTCGAACACTATTACTGAAACAAATTACATGCGTTGCAGAACTTACCAAGAGTAAAACTGATAATGAAGGGAGCGAGCACATATGATGCCGATAAAATTCCCAACAAACATTGTACTCACAATATCTGATACAGCCAAATGAAAATATATGATATCCCATTAAAAAGGGGGAAACCCCGCAAATAAAAACAATCTGTCAGAAGATGTTAATCATGAAACTAATAAAAGAAGGTGGAAGAGAATTCACATCCATGAGAAGATTTTGCATGCAAACTTACGATCGGGTTGAAGACGTTTGTGGGTTAAGTTCTGACTGGAGAGTGGTTTACGAGATAAGGAAAATAAAGTTACTATTCTATGCTTCAGTTGAACAATCCTAGACTGCAAGAAAGCGAAAAGTCCTCCTTCATGTCTGCAAAAGATAGATAATTGAAGGAATTTCAAGTTGAGTCCACTGTTCGATTAAGAGCATGTGTAGGAAAGCTAGGAAAAAAATGTGAACTGATATCTTTTGGGCTGAACCAACATTGTGGCAAAATAGCATATCCCTTTTCTTACTATCTCATCCAACAAGCACAAAGGAAATGAAAGACCAAGGGCTTCCTATTCTAATGTACTCACTATTCAAGAATGTGTGATAACATTAATGCTTACCTGCACCATCTATAGTGAGCAAAAACAATAAGCAGGGTCAGGTGAGCAGCCAACAAAGAGAGAGCAAATGGCTTTGAAACAAATAGCTCCTCAGGAACAAATTTGAAGTTAACAGACCTGCAATAAAGCATAAGTATTAAATATATTATGTGTATAAAAATTAAAAAATTTAAAAAAAAATTTTTTTTAAAAAAAAAAAAAAAAAAAAAGCAAATAAAACTTCTATGCGTTATGATCTTATAATTGGAGAATTCAGTGAGTAATGAAATCAATAATTCTTATAGGATTTGCCATAAGGTGTGCTATGATCAAGCAGAGATCTTTTATTCATTTTTTTTTTCAGAATCACTAAAGGTCTCTCAAAATGATTAGTTGAAAGGTGCAATTAAAATTATTATTCATCCAAAAGTTACAATCTGCCAAAGATTGTGCATTCTCCAGAATCACAAAAAATTCTCTCAATCTTTTCTTTATACACAGTATGTTCTTATATTACCAATTAATCTAACATATAACATATCTCCATTTACTTTGTGTTTAAGAAAGTACCAAAAGTGGATGAATACACGACCAAGATTGAAAGCTCTTGATATGTATGAAACCGGATGTTGTAAGATAAAAGGCAGCCCTAAGAGAATCTGCACCAGTCACAATTGTATTGCAAGATGATGAAGTGTTTGATCACCAAATAGCTCCATTCAGTACAATCTAATCTGTAATCTGACTCACCTGATCATGAAGAAAAACAAATGTCCTTGTTAAACATCAAAGAACAAGGAAGGATCTCGATAACATGCCATTCACATTTGACCTCTCAAATTCAACGTAAATAACATTTTGACAACAAACTCAAATAAATAAGCACCTGCACCAGCGCTGCCCCAGCTAAGGCAGATATTACTCCATCAATAGGCATTGCCTGTATTTCAAATACAGCAAAGAGCTTGTTTAGGAATATGCACAATGCTAAAATTAAATTCTTCAAAGCCTGGCCTAACGTAAATAACAGTATATACCTTCACCATGAGGAGCAATAAAGGTGGAGCGTAAAGAAGCACATTCATTTTCACTGAAACGGCTGCACTGTACCAAGAGGATAATTGATAATTACTCTTTACCAACCCCAAAGTTGCTAGAAATGATAGTTCCAACGAAATAAAAAATCACAAAGGAGTAAAACAAAACTACCTGAAGATTATTAGACCTAGATGCCACTTCTGATAAAGAAGTAAGAGCAGTGCACCGTGTAGGATAGTTGTGGCTAAACAATCATTGAACAAGCGAAGCACAAAGATGGAGTGAACCCTTTTGGACAGAGAAAGCAGTGACAAAGCCCACCAGGGAACCTGGGGTACAGTAACTCAAACTTTCTGTAAATGACTTCAAAGTCGATTCTACAATTTAAACTATTTTACTCTTATGAAGTCTGGATTAACACAATAATTTGATTTTACTGCAAAAATAAAAAATAAAAAAAAATGCAGCATTTAATTTGACAAGCACTTCCATTTCATAAGTGAAGCCCCATACCACATCAGTCTTCAGATAGATGAACAAGGTAATTCCAAGATTTAGAATATAGAGAAGGCCAAATAGAATCTGCAATGGCATCAATTAATCAGAATTAGATATGACAAAGTTGATTCCTTTCACTTGAAATCAGGATTCTTTCATTTTAAAGGGAGAAATCTAAGGGTCACTTGGTGTTTCACAGTAGGCATTAGTCATAAACAAACTGAAAGAAAGTGAAGCAAACAAAATACCTGAGCAAGAAAGACCTGGCCTCCTGTAACATATTGTATGGCAGAATAAAGGTAGAGAAAGCCAGCTGGATATACTAGAGGCCCAGTGTCACCTTTCAAGTTCTCGTAATCCCTCTCCCCTCCGAGAAAACCACTCACCTATTCAGCAACGAGTAAATCAGCAAAGTAGTGAAATCAGAAACCAAAATTTGAAGCAAGATTAGACTCAAACCTGAGACATATAAGCATCCCAATCTATCTTTGTATCTGAAACCAATGAATTGCCACATAACAATTAAGAGAAATTCACAAAACAGAAGAAGATAGAACTAGGGATGGAGTGTGGATTGCTGATATTTACATGGAACATAGGCGATGATAAGCGCAACAAGTACGGACTCAGCAACGATCAAAGCAAAACCGAAGTGTAATTTAGGATTCTGAAATCTTCGCTCAGCGTTGCGCTTAGCGGCAGATCGAGCCGCCATGGTTGCTCACGCCGTTGAGGTGTTCGTTGCAATTATAAGTAGACCGATATAACCATTTTTTAGGAAACAAAATTACGTAGAAGAGTCTATTTATTTATTTATATTTATATTTAAAAGATACAGTCAAATAAGTCAATAAAAAACACTGCATACACTTAAAACTTACAAAAATTTGTAATTAAACATTGTAATTAAACCTTTCAAAAATTCGTAAAGGCAAAAGAAACTTAACGTGTGTAAAAATTATTATTTTTTTCGAATGGTAAGAGAATTGTGGCCGAGGCCGACCCCGTGCCTCGGGCATTGTGGCCGAGACATGACCTCGGCCAAGTGTTAATTAGATTTGTTTTATTTTGTTGTTTTTGTTTTTGGGCGTTCCGTGTGCGAGCTCACTTCGACCAGCCGCAAGCTCGGTCAAAGGTCAGCTCTCCCGTTAGGTAGCTAGCGAGATTGGATCTCGTACCGGCCCTAAGGGATTAGAGCGTGGTGTTTTTGAAATCAAGCCTCTGGTTTGTCACAAAAAAACACACTCTCCCGTCAGTTAGCTAGCGAGATCGGATCTCGTGTCGGCCCTAAGAGAATAGAGTGTGGTGTTTTCGTAGCAAAGCCTTAAGCTTTACATACCCAGAAAACACCCTCCCGTCAGGTAGCTAGTTAGCAAGATCAGATCTCGTGCCGACCCTAAGAGAATAAAGTTTTATTTTATTTTATTTTTACGAAATTTGAGAGGTGACGCTGCTTGAGCTCTGGCTTGTCCCAGAAAAACACTCTCTTGTCAGGTAGCTAGTGAGATCGAATCTCGTGCCGGCCCTAAGAGAATAGAGTGTGGTGTTTTCGTAGCAAAGCCTTAAGCTTTACCCAGAAAACACCATCCCGTTAGATAGCTAGTAAGATCGGATCTCGTGCCGGCCCTAAGGGAATAAAGTTTTATTTTATTTTTTTCACGGAATTTGAGAGGTGACGCCACTTGAGGAGGTGATGCTGCTTGAGGAGGTGATGCCACCTGAGGATACGATGCTACTTGAGGATGTGACGCTGCTCGAGGAAGTGACGCCATTTGAGGAGGTGACGCTGCTCGAGGAGGTGACGCCACTTGAGGAAGTGACGCCACTTGAGGAGGTGACGCCAATTGAGGAGCAGGACGCCACTGGATAAAGAAGAGGCAAACGCCGCTGATGAGGTGGCAAACGCCTTGCATCCCTGGCTCCCTACTACTAGCTAGGCCATCGTCGCCACCGTCTGTTGAATGGTTTGCGCCGCCGCTTGGAAGTCCGTGGCTTGGATGGGAGCAGAATTCACTAGGAGGGGAACGCAGCCCCCATCGTGGTTGTTGTTGAGTTGTCTACAGAGATCACCCTTTCTACGATGATTATTATTGATCTGGCTGCGAAGATCACCCTTGCGGCGATCTCCCACACGATTACTGTTAAGCTGCTCGAGTGATTCAGTCGATACAGAGGTGCGCTTAAAGTGGGGGGTGTGCTGTCCCTATTGGGCTGGGCCCTTCCCCATAAGGCCCCACCGTCGGGGCATAAGCGCCCTCTTGCTACCCATATGCGAGGCGCCGTCTTAGCCTTCCCTGACCAGGATCGCTCCCACACCTGTAGCGTTCGTGATCGGCCTCCTCAACTGTGTATCGATCGAAAGGCAGGGCGGCACAGCCCCCAACCAAGGGAGTGGTTACGTTAAGTATGTCCCCCCTTATTCCCGACATGCTATGGTGCCCCGGGGTGGGTAGGAGCGGGTCGAGTCCGTATCGCCGCGGAGCAACAGCCGCGTCCGGATCTGATCTATTTACTCGGCAATTCATCCGGTGACTTCACGGTCGCCAAAGAAGCCCCAAGAAGCATCAAACATTTCCGATGAGATCCATGGAGCAATTCTTAGATAGCAAGCACTAGCTCCCGGTGCGACTTCATAAAAAGCAATCAAAGATAAGATCGAAGAGAATGAAACGCACGTGGTGGTTATTATAGCGGTTCCTTCTTTTCCTAGAAAACGTCCGAAACAACCTGCTACGGAACTACCGAGCAGGGGCGCTGAAATGGAATCAACTCTTGGCCTATCAGCTCTTGTGCACTCATTGGTTGTTCTCGAATAAGCTACTCTTGAGGAAGCATNCCAGAAAACACCATCCCGTTAGATAGCTAGTAAGATCGGATCTCGTGCCGGCCCTAAGGGAATAAAGTTTTATTTTATTTTTTTCACGGAATTTGAGAGGTGACGCCACTTGAGGAGGTGATGCTGCTTGAGGAGGTGATGCCACCTGAGGATACGATGCTACTTGAGGATGTGACGCTGCTCGAGGAAGTGACGCCATTTGAGGAGGTGACGCTGCTCGAGGAGGTGACGCCACTTGAGGAAGTGACGCCACTTGAGGAGGTGACGCCAATTGAGGAGCAGGACGCCACTGGATAAAGAAGAGGCAAACGCCGCTGATGAGGTGGCAAACGCCTTGCATCCCTGGCTCCCTACTACTAGCTAGGCCATCGTCGCCACCGTCTGTTGAATGGTTTGCGCCGCCGCTTGGAAGTCCGTGGCTTGGATGGGAGCAGAATTCACTAGGAGGGGAACGCAGCCCCCATCGTGGTTGTTGTTGAGTTGTCTACAGAGATCACCCTTTCTACGATGATTATTATTGATCTGGCTGCGAAGATCACCCTTGCGGCGATCTCCCACACGATTACTGTTAAGCTGCTCGAGTGATTCAGTCGATACAGAGGTGCGCTTAAAGTGGGGGGTGTGCTGTCCCTATTGGGCTGGGCCCTTCCCCATAAGGCCCCACCGTCGGGGCATAAGCGCCCTCTTGCTACCCATATGCGAGGCGCCGTCTTAGCCTTCCCTGACCAGGATCGCTCCCACACCTGTAGCGTTCGTGATCGGCCTCCTCAACTGTGTATCGATCGAAAGGCAGGGCGGCACAGCCCCCAACCAAGGGAGTGGTTACGTTAAGTATGTCCCCCCTTATTCCCGACATGCTATGGTGCCCCGGGGTGGGTAGGAGCGGGTCGAGTCCGTATCGCCGCGGAGCAACAGCCGCGTCCGGATCTGATCTATTTACTCGGCAATTCATCCGGTGACTTCACGGTCGCCAAAGAAGCCCCAAGAAGCATCAAACATTTCCGATGAGATCCATGGAGCAATTCTTAGATAGCAAGCACTAGCTCCCGGTGCGACTTCATAAAAAGCAATCAAAGATAAGATCGAAGAGAATGAAACGCACGTGGTGGTTATTATAGCGGTTCCTTCTTTTCCTAGAAAACGTCCGAAACAACCTGCTACGGAACTACCGAGCAGGGGCGCTGAAATGGAATCAACTCTTGGCCTATCAGCTCTTGTGCACTCATTGGTTGTTCTCGAATAAGCTACTCTTGAGGAAGCAT
>NC_044919.1:28845535-28845851 GCF_003576645.1 Ipomoea triloba | reverse complement strand
AATCAAAGATAAGATCGAAGAGAATGAAACGCACGTGGTGGTTATTATAGCGGTTCCTTCTTTTCCTAGAAAACGTCCGAAACAACCTGCTACGGAACTACCGAGCAGGGGCTCCTCTCAGTAGTGGTGACCCCTTCACTCTTCCACGGACTGATACATGTACCGAATGCTCATACGGGAAAGTTTACTCCTTGGTCTGGAACCTGGGGGGTTGCTCCGATAAATCCTTTCTTTCTCGTCCAGTCAGGGGGGTGCGGACACACCTGCGCGGATTACAGGTGACAGTTACAAGAATGGCGGGGAAGTTAACAGTACC
>NC_044919.1:28732545-28840045 GCF_003576645.1 Ipomoea triloba | reverse complement strand
TTTTCCACGGAAGCCGGCTCGAAATATTTGATCTTAGGTGCATTTCCCTCTGGAATATTATTGTTTGGGTACGACCGGACAACTACCGATATCTATTAATATCTTTTCTTAGAATGTTGTTGTTAAATATATATATATATATATCGTAAACTATCGGATCGGGTATTACTTAGATGTGAAACTTGCAGACCTCATTGGTTGTGATATTTATCTTACGGGGGGAACGAAATAAAAGAATATATAGGCTTGTAGAGACCCTCTATGTAGTTGTCTATCTAGGGCGATCGATCTACATCTTTCCCCATAGCCCTGGGGCTGTGTCTCGATCTCCTATGCGCGCTATGTTGAATGTGCGACCGACACTACACTACGTAGGTACCTGTGCAGGTGAGGCGTCGGTCGGTCCTAGAAACGGCGGCAGCAGCGCGAGGAGTTAACGACCGGACGTGCTGCAACCTAGGGATCACCAGGCAGCTCTTTCGCTCTATAGGGATCGGGGGGGCATAGCACAATTCTTCTTGGAGGAGGGTTGTTTGCCCGGGTGACTGATCCTGCCATAATGTACTTCTACCTATTATAGCACCGGCAACCCAAGTCGAGCATACATACGACGATCTTCATGTGTGAATAGCTGGGAGGAAAGAAAGGGCGGTAGATGATAATGAGAAAGGGCTTAGCGTCTGGACGGGCGGGCGGAATGGATGAGCGAAAGGTCTCATGCCATGGAGTGGGGAATATCCCGAGTCTCATGTAAGACAACTAAATGCACCTCGAGGTGCTGCCGAGGAACTGAGGGACCTTCTCGAGCACAGGCCACTACCAACCCTATTGAGAGATAGAGCTAGCCTATTCGTTATGGGGAATCAATGCTCCGGGCCGAATAGAGCTTACCTACGGCACCTGGCTTTCTCCGGCGCATATTAGCTTAGCTGTGCTTACGCTTAATAGGCCGGTTTGGCTTCCTCTCTGGCGGCCACTTTCCTTACCTTACCCCCGCTACACTCTCACTCCAAGCTATGCCTGCTGAGCAAGATGCATTGCGATTTCCTCTTCTGTGGACGCACCGGAGTATGACCGGGACGGGAAGAGAAAGACTTTTTTCTCCGGCGAGCTTTCTCTCGTAAAGCCAAAGACGCCCCAAGACAAGGTACAACTGTTGGGAAGGGGACATGATCAATAGAACCTGGCTGGATCCAGGCTGGGATAGTTGCGCCCATTCTTAACCAGTTCCGAAAGGGTTCGCTCATGCTGGAGAGAGCATCCCCACTTAGTGATCGGTCCGCTAGTTCACGCAAATCCAAAGAAGTTATCACGGACGAGCCACATGCAGGGAAACTTGCACGTGTGGTTTTGGCCGGGCTTCCTGAGGTATCTAATAACCTTGCTTCTGCTCGCCGCTGGCGCACCTCTCCTAACTATTGCCTATTTATTCTGGAATAATCTTTTTAGGAGGGACAATTTTACATATTTCTGCCAAATCCTTCTATTATTAAGTACGGCTGGTACCATTTCGATGTGTTTCGATTCTTTCGAACAAGAGAGGTTTGATGCTTTTGAATCCATTGTATTAATTCCACTTCCTACTCGCGGTATGCTCTTTATGATGTGTGAAGTTTGCCTGAGATCTGATCTCGGCTCTCAATGAAAGCACCAATGACGGTAAGAATGGTTACCAGACTATATTTGAGTATTATTGAAGTACGATAATTTGAGTACAAGAGTTTCAGTACAATACAGTGGGTAGTCAATACAATAGTATAGTGTGTAATAAACGAAGTGTCCCCCATCCTCTACCACAAGTCTGCTACTTATACTATGGCTGCAACGGCTCTTCCTTTAGTGAGTGTAACGAAGTACTAGTAATGGTGAGCTGCATTGAGTGCTGGTAATGGTGAGTCGTTGGAGTAATTATCACCATCAATGTGTCGTCTTTGTGTAACGGGTGACCGTTTGTTGCTTACGGGTCAGTGCTGATGATTCGGTCAGGTGCTGATGCCCTAATTATCCTGTCAATTAGTTATTAATAATCTAAACTGGTTATCTTATTGTGATTCTTTGTTAGTATAGTTACAAATTAATTTATTCAGTGCAAACTATCCAATAATGGATATAGATTTTTAATTAAAAAAAATAAAAGTTTGAAAAGCAGTGCTGGCAGTCATTAGACTCAAGGTGTACATTTGCAGCCTCCACTCTCGATCACCTGTTTAGGAATTAAGACACGTGTCCTCCCAGGAATGCTGAAATGTTTCTGGAATGAAACAGTTGCTTCTCTTTATAAAGAAACATTATCCCCGGCTCTCCGGAAAATCCTCCACAGCGCTCTTTGGTTTCGCTTCTCCTCCGCTTCTTTCGCCCTCTCATCCATTCTACCAAAAACCTATTATCATCTCCGATCCATCATGGCTACCCAACAACTCAAACACAGAACAACAACCTCGGAAGAAACAAAACAACAACCTACGACGTCGACGATGAACGGCACCGCCAGAACAAGGCGACAGAAAGCCAAACGCGGCCTTAGATCACTCGGCATCGCCGTCGCTTTCCCCCTCTCCCTCACGCTTATAGATATCTCTCTTTTCGGCTCGAGCCAGCAGTACCGCGCGATGGAGAAGCCGTTTTGGGTGCCTCGGCTTTGGGCGCTGCACTTGGCTTGCTTGGGCTCCGCTTTCCTTATGGGGCTCTCGGCGTGGCTCGTCTGGGCTGAGGGCGGCTTTCACCGCTACCCCACCGCCATGCTTTTGTACCTCTCCCAGCTTGCGCTCAGCCTGGCTTGGGACCCCGTCGTCTTCAAAGCCGGCGCCACCCGAGCCGGGCTCGTGTTATGTGTCGGCTTGCTCGGCGCCTTGGTCGGCTGCTCCCGCTCGTTCAAGAACGTCAACCCCATCGCCGGCGACCTAGTCAAACCTTGTCTAGGATGGGCCCTACTTCTCTCTGCTACAAATTTTAAGCTCGCATACCGTTGATGAATATAATGATGATGCATACACGTACACAACCACTACGTATATTAGCCTATGATGTCCTGCATGTCTTTTTACAGATATTATAATGTAATATTACATCTTAGGTTTTGATCCAGCACTTGAGCTGCAAGCATATAATAATGCATGTTTGTTTACCACTTTACCATATTGTAAAATATTTTTCTTTTCTTTTAATTTTGGGTTTAATATAGTGTAAGAAGGATACAGGAATACCAAATCATTTGATGGTGTTTCATTTCAATAATTTAACTTTCTTTTCATACTTATCACTAACATTCATGTTTTATATGAACATAATCATTTGATGGTGTTTCATTTCAATAATTTAACTTTCTTTTCATACTTATCACTAACATTCATGTTTTATATGAGAATTAATTTCAGAGAATTAATTTCATAAATAGTCATTCGACTAAACTATTAATTTTGTACTAATTTTGGTCTTCTGTTAAATCTATGTTAAATAGCCCTTAAAATTAAGGGCAAAAATGTAAAATTAAATTAAATAGCCCTTAAAATTAAGGGCAAAAATGTAAAATTAAATAGAGCAGCCCTTAAAATTAAGGGCAAAAATGTAAAATTAAATAGAGCTCATTCGACTAAACTATTAATTTTGTACTAATTTTGGTCTTCTGTTAAATCTATGTTAAATAGCCCTTAAAATTAAGGGCAAAAATGTAAAATTAAATTAAATAGCCCTTAAAATTAAGGGCAAAAATGTAAAATTAAATAGAGCAGCCCTTAAAATTAAGGGCAAAAATGTAAAATTAAATAGAGCCTTTATATATTACTGCAATGCAATATAACTCCGTAATAATTTTTTTTTTGACTAAACTCATCCATCATTTTGATTACTAAATTTTTAACAAAAAATTTAAATGGTAAATTAGAATAGTAAAAAAATAACACAGAATAAAGCAAACGAAAAAAAAATTAACATATTGGTGTCCTTTTCTACACTTCTTGCTTTCAAATAAATTAAAGCAATAAAAATACCTAATACAACAATAAAATATACATTAATACTTCACATCTAGTTAAAAAAATTATTACGGAGTATATGTTACATTAAAGTAATATATAAAAGGCTCAAGTATTTAATTTTACATTTTTGTCTTCAATTTTAACACCTATTTAGTATAGAAAGGCTCAAGTATTTAATTTTACATTTTTGTCTTCAATTTTAACACCTATACTTAATTTTACATTTTTGTCTTCAATTTTAACACTTTTTAGTATAGATTTAACAGAAGGACCAAAATTGATACAAAATCAATAGTTAAGAATTAACTTTGATCAAATTAAAAATAAAAATAAAAATTAGTAAAAGTCAATAGTTTAATGACCATTTCTGAAATTAACTCTATATATGAACATAACCATTAGACTTTGCCTTTCAAAAAAAAAAAAAAAACATTAGACTTTGTTTGGATGACATCCTCGGTCCTCCGACCTGTTTCAGCCTAGAGCTTAAATTCATATTATAATATTGAGTGTTATCATGTTACTGAATGAACAGTACCCAATCACTTTACTACATGGCATTATTACCCTCCCATTAAAATTGATATTGGATTGAAGTACGCTGCGTTATTACCTCTCTCATTAAAATAGACATCTGATTGAAATACGTGTTTACGCAGCTTAAAATGCACGTATTATTACGTGTTTGTACCGTCGCCTAATTTGTGCGCGGCCTCAACAATTCAATACACGTATTACTACGTGACATCATTATGCACTTGTACACTTATTATTACGTGTTTGTGCCGCCGCCTAAACAATTCAATACACGTATTACTATGTGATGTCATTACTTGTCTCATCAAAATAGACTTCGGATTTGAAGTACGTGTCCGTGTCATCTAGACAACTCAATGGATGTCTAATACGTGCCATGACAAGAAGAAAGCATGTGTCGTGCATTTTGCATATAGAAATATTAAATTACCGTGCAAATTGCCTATATAAACATTAAACACACCTTAAAGAAAGGATTTTTTTTAGATATGTAGTGAGTAAACATCGCTTGTAATTCTAATCAGTAAAAAATCACGAGATAAAACAACTTAAATTACTTATAGTTGATCTCTTTAAACCGGGATAAGTTACTTTTGTTGAAATCTTTTGCGGTTATTAAATCTGATAAACTTGATTTGGCTTTAAATATCTTTACATTTTATCAATGGAAATTGGCATATTTGCAGCAGCATCTCGTTACAACATCTGATAAGATGATGAATAGCTTCATTTCTTGAATTCTTGGTAGAGTTTGTGAGAATCTACTCATTCTGGCAAAGCCTTCTCAATGTAACTGAGATTCTTCTCTTCTGGCTGATTTCTCTGCCTTCCCATTCTTGAAACCCAGGCTTCCGGTTTATCTCATGCTTCCATAGGTACCTTGCCTCACCCCACATTAAGGCTAATGAACCAGGGGTCAAAAGGACTGGTACTTTGTTTGAGGGAATAACTCTCCCACATTCATTCTCCACATCACATACTTCAGTTTCAACTCTTGTGAAATGCATCACACAGGTAGACTCCAGAGAGACGATGGCGATTCCGTCTTCAAATCGCATGAGATCAACATGTGCACATATTCCCTGAGTTCAAAAGTAAAAGAATCCACATTGAATGCAATGGAAGAACACAAAATATAACTAAGCAAACTGGGGTTGAATTGGTTTGGTGGTGGTTGTCATGGGAAGTGTTAAATAGATGAAAGAGATTGGTTGGTATAACTTCGACTGGTGTCTATTTAACAGAAGATTTATGGTAGGAAAAATTGAACTGTTTTCGTTTCAAGTCCAACTATATACATTTGAATTGCCTTACAAATCAATCATGACACTGTTTTTGCCATTTTACTCTAGTCTCCTTAAACCTGCCAAATATTTAACAAGCATGAAGTATTGTGATGTCATGATCAGTCTGTTCCATTCTCCTTCCAATAGTATCACACCACCAGGTTACAAGCTTCCATTCTTAGAAAATGGACAGCAAACATCTACTAATCAGTAGACTATTTACCAAACATTCCATTGATTTACTCTATCAGGTTCCAGACTAACATGCGCGATGAACAATAATGTTTCTTATAACACGTAATGCATACTTTAATTCTACTTTTCATATGACAATAGCCTAGAGAAAAGAACTACTTTGTGAATAGAGTGTTAGACAACAAATCTGCTAAATAATGTGATGGATGAAGTAACCAACATAGGTTTCAAAAGTCAATCGCACCTCACCTGGTTCATACACGTTTGCAATAAGCTGATCAAACAGCGGTTCCCTCCATAGTAAATCTGGGGGGAAGAGAGTTGCTTCGTGGCCATTCCCACAGTTTGCTAAGCCAGGGGGCTCCTGAACATAATTATTAAAAAGTATTACATCGCGAATAGAGTTGGAAAGTTCAACTGCCCATTCTGGAAGGTCTCCAAATCTCATAGCCTGCAAAGAAGATGCATGAGGTTGAGTCCAGTACACAGATAGCTTTAGTTTCATATCTTTCCAGGAAGAACAAGTACAGTAATTCTCATCCAAACTCTAGATTAATGAATATGTTCATAATTAAGAGTAAAAGACAATATGGTGCTAATGGATTCTTAGAGCAATTGTAGCTTTTTAATCTGATAGATGACTAGTAACTACTGATCACCCAGTACATAATCAGGACATCATGTTCCATGCTTAGGGGAAAGAAAATGCTAGTTGAACAAATTGGGTCAGTTTGTCAGGCATAATGACCATCTCTGTCTTCCCTTGCAATCACTTCTTCTGAACCTAACCTTCTCCCAAATCCCCAAAAATCACACAGTCAAACTGATTCATGAGCAAAGATATAGCAAAAGTCTCAAAGATTGTGTCTTTATCTATCTGCACAGAACACCCATTTCAACCTCGAATGGCCAAATACATATAAAGAAACCATCTTTGGCACACTGAACTTTTCCCACAGATGAAACCTCAAAACCCCACTATGTATGGGAAATTTTTAGTCCAAAGACTAATCTGAAGTTCAGCACCAACAACACAGAGTTGAGAGTCCAGTGCAATTATGTTCAGTCAATAGCTTATTTACATAATTAACAGGTACAACCGCTGAGCACTTATCTATGCCAATTAGTAAAGCACACCGTCTATATCAACAATACCAAGCACATCAATAAAACAAATGAAGAAACAAACACGAACAACAAAATTCGGATTATAACTAAAAGACCTGGTTCTGTGATGCCTCGGTGAACCACCCTTCTGCAGCACAATAATCACGAAGAGAAATAATGAGATTCAAGAAATTCAAAATTGATCATCAGAGTGGGAGGTGATTACCTGCTTGGATTGCTGAGATAAGTAAACATTGCTGATCAGAGGAGAGAAAATCTCTGCACAGCCACAGGCCATTGATCTCGGTGATTTGTTCCCAGGACCGCTTCGCTCCGAATATCGATTCTGATTCGACGATGCTTGAACTTTTGAGCTCCCTCAATTCATCTTCCGCCTCGCTGTCTGATGATTCACCGAATGCTTCTCTAAGTATCTCCTTCAGCTCCTCCATTCTTACAGTAAAAACAGGTCGAAACTCGAAACCTGAATATTGTGTTATACAAGCAGCCCCTATTTCTACTATGCTAATAAGTCAAGAGAGAGTTAGGCCTAAAATGGATAGAAAAAATGACGGTCAAATTATTTAATCAAATGGATGGTTCGGATGAATTATTTAATCAAATAGATGATTAAGATAATTCAGATTAATATTATTAATAGAGATTACCTAATTTAACCTTACTTTTATGATTATCCGTTAAGTTTTCCGTTAAATATTATCTTCTCCGTTAACTTTTAACTTACCCATTAATTTCTATAAGAAAGGTCTTAGGTTCGAACCTCATCTCAATCAAATTTTACATAATTAAGTTTCTCACTCTATTTTACTCTTATTAAATTAAATAAATTAGTAGCTACAAAAAAAAATTATACATATGTATTTCTTTAATTTATAATTATGCGTCTACAATACTTTTATTTGAAAAAATTATTCATTATCAAAAAATTAAATTGAATAAGAAAAATAATTTCATTAGTTATATTGTCTTTATTTCCTCTCATGCAATGATTCTTTACATTCAAATTTATCAATTGATATTCATTACATTGTTCATTATCTTATTTTTACAATATCTTGTAATTAAATATCAAAGTTATAGTACAAAATAATGTTATATATTTAGTTACCAAGTATTTTGTTAATACTATGAAAATAAAAATTTTAAAATAATTTGAAGTTAATTATATTAACTACTTGGGGATTGGTTGACAAAGAGAGTACTCAAATAATAACCCAACAAATTGAAGCGGAATCACTCTATTTTACTCTTATTGAATTAAATAAATTAGTAGTTACACCAAAAAATGATACATATGTATTTCTTTACTACCATGAAAAAAATAAAAAAGAATAGTTTGAAACCAATCATATTAACTACTTTGGAGGATTTGTTGAGAATGAAAGTACTCAAATAACCCATTACCCAACAAATTGAAACGAGAAACTGCCTTTTAATATCTTTGGAATACATAATATTTTAAATTTTCAAATCTTTATTAATTTATTTAATCTTTTTTCTTAAACTAGGGATTTCTAAATCGGCAATAACTCATTCAACAATAATGGTTGAACCAAATGAACCCCAAGCAGAACACCTAAAGGAAAGTCCATAGCTCCTATATCATAATCTCATTGCATGACGTTGTCATCTATGCTACCAACAATAACCGAATTGACACACTACCAACAAAAAGGAAGAGAACAAATAGTAAAGATGAAGACAATGACAATGTTACTCAAAAGAGAATTAAGAACACTTAGAAAAATTCAAATTAAAAGTAGTATTTATTTAGACTATCATTTTTAGACCAAATATTTAGACTATCGATTTTACAAAGTTGCAAACATTTATTTTAGTAATAATTAAAATGAATTTTTTATCATATACTTTGAGTTAGATATTTAAATAAAAAAATTCAACATTCAATTATCATGTATAAACTTCTCCTATATAATCTTACATTGATATACTTTCAAATATTTATTTAAATATAAACATTTGGCATAACCCATTCGCACAATGCGCGTATAAAACTAGTATACCTATAAGAATGACAATGTAGGGAGGGGAAATGAAACTTTCGGTCCATTAATTATGCCTAAATTATACTTACTTCATAAATTATTAGTTTATACAATTTTGTTCTTTTAAATATGTTAAAAGTAATTGTTTCAATCTATTATTTGTAAAGTTTGTTAATATTAAAATTTTATTTTGGTTTGTCAAACTATTAGAGGACAAATTTGTCATTTTGTAAAATTTTTCGAAGTATAACAAAATAAGCTTTCACATTGATTATTTTCAACTAAATGTTGGGTTTATTGTAATATTGATTACACAATTTACATTGATTATTTTCAACTAAATGTTGGGTTTATTGTAATATTGATTACACAATTTACTTATATACCAAGTCTACAATTTAAGCATAATTAATTGATTAAAATCGTCATTTTCACTTTAATTTACGAAAAAGTTTATGAAATTAGCTCTTTAAACACTCCGGGGAGGTATGGGAGTTGGCTCAATCCGGGTTCTCCTAAAATTATTCTCCACAAAGAAAGCTCAATTGCTACTTGAGCTACCACATTCGGTTAATATCAAACCTTTTTTAATTGACAAAAAAAGTATTGTTAAAATATAAGATTATCTTTATCTCTAAAATACACTTACTTTTAATAGTGGGTCCTACTTCCACGCCACTAAATTTACAATTCATTTAATATTACACTAAATTCCTACAATGTAATAAGGTCAGTTGTATTTGATAAAATTTTTTTCTACAAATTCAATATACTTTTAAAAGTGGGTCCCGAATTAACATTAACATTACTTTAAAAGAATAACAAAGAAAAAAAAAGTACCATATAAACTTTAAATCAATATCACTTTTTAACACAAAAAGTACATGTGAAGCATAGATATCATTATTGGCAACTAAACATATAGTATTAAAAAAAAAAGCATATATTATTCCCAGCATAAGTTGTGATTAATTATTGCCTTGATTGGGTTCATAGTGATGGACAACAGGGAGTAATAATTATTTTATCTTTTTAATTTGCTACCATGATTTCAGCCCACTAATAACGGAGCTGCCAGTTTGATCCTCCGCTTTTTCTCAGTGACCTTTCGCGAATCTCAATCGTTGATAGTGAACTGTGAATATTCGTCGGCGAGGATTCCGGCGACTTAAGTCTAACGCCATACCGGCAAAAAAAAAGTGCGTATGGAGCTAATGACTCATTCCTCCTCCTTTCTCCTCCCGACTCCTCCGGCCGACGACAACGGCCCGGCTCTAACGTACGCACTTGTCGTCCTCAACCAAAGCCTCCCTCGATTCACTCCTCTGCTCTGGAAGTACGGTGATTTCTCTTCTCCGTCTCGCGCCTTCTCGTCTTGAAACTTGTGATTTTTCTGAGCATGGCGTTGTGGCTTATTGTGTAGAGCAGCACAGCTCCATGTCTGCGCCGATGGTGGAGCCAATAGAGTGTATGATGAATTGCCTCACGTCTTCCCTCATGAAGACGCATCTGATGTTCGCAAGAGGTTTGTTGCGATTTTTCGCGAGATTGAGTGATTGATTTCCTGAGATACACTGATATACTGTTTGGTATTTTTATTGTTTACTCTATTCGTTCATTAGATACTGTCTTATTCATCATTTTATTTGTTTGGATCTTTTGCATATTATAAAAGAAGTGATGAATTGAAATTCTGAAACCGAAGAACTGATCAGAAAGGCCAGGAGAGGCATGATTGAGCATATGATATTTCTTTGGCATTTTATACCACTTAATACTACCTGAGATCTTTTGAGTTATTTTCTAGGTGATGCTAACTTGGATTTGTTGCGTTTGCTTTAACACATGGAGACCAAAACAAATGTAACATCATCTTTATGCATATTTCATTTTATTGCCTTTTAGAGGCATGCTTTTTCATGTTTTATTGGCTTTATTGGCACTTTGGCAGTCTAATCACAGATATAAATATTTCCACCGGAGAATTTTTTTTTTTGGCTTCTAGCTCTTTGGGTCTTCGTTGACCCCTAATAAAAGTGTTATGGCATATTGAAGTATCAAAAGCCCCAAAATCACTAGATACCAAGTTATGCTTTACTTGATACCCTTTTCTTTATTATAGATTTGTTATTTCCTAATGCATATTGCATTTGCACTAAATCACAGCTTCATTGCAGGTACAAACCAGATGTCATAAAAGGGGACATGGATTCAATCCGAAGTGAAGTTCGAGACTTTTATACTGGCCTCGTAAGCTAGTGGTTACACTTTTGGCACATTTTTGTTGCATAAAGCTGTAGGAGTTTTTTGTGTATCTTGCCTTGTGATTTACATCAAGCTTTTGCTCAGTGTAGTATATTTTGATTTAATTAAATGGTTAAGTGAAGAGAATGCTTTCCTTGGTTCTATAGTTTTATTTTTTCAGCATGCTTCTCTACCTTAAGTTCATGTTGCCAGAAAGTTCAGTTTATTAGGCTTCCTGTTTAACCTTTTGATGAATTGACGTGGAACTTTCTGGGTTGTTTCAGGGCTCAAAAGTTGTTGATGAATCTCATGATCAAGACACCACAGATTTGCATAAATGTGTTGCTTATATTCATGACTTATCTCACATGAAAACCACGAATGTAAGTGTTATCTCCTGAAATTCTATTACCTACAGCAGTACAAAAAACCCAAATGCTTATGCCTAACAACAGTTGAAAATTGACCTTTTGATTCATCTGTGGTATAATTTTACCTATTATTGCAATCTTTTATTAGAAGGATTGTTATAATGTTACATATTTGTTGTTCTGACACAATTCTTTCTCAAATGTGATCTGGACTATGGAGTCACGAGAAACATACAGGCAGTCATTAGATGGAGTAACCCAATGGTTGATAACCAGCAGGCAACATTTTGCATCCTGAGCAGAATCATGAAATAGAAATCTCTTTTGAGTGATTTACGGACATTAAGTTGACTGTAGCTTTAATTTCAACTTTTTATATGTTGTAGTTGTGCATTCTCGTTGTTGGAGCACTTGGTGGAAGATTTGACCATGAGATGGGAAACATCAATGTTCTCTATCGATTTGCAACCACAAGAATAGTTTTTCTGTCTGATGATTGCCTCATCCAACTTCTTCCAAATACCCATCACCATAAGATTCATATCCAATCTGTTGAAGGCCCACATTGTGGTCTCGTTCCCATTGGAATGCCTTCTGGGAGAACCACAACCACTGGGCTCAAGTGGAATCTAGGTGAGTATGCTTGAGATAAAACTTACATTGCCCTTGTCATCAATACAAATCTCGTATTCCCTACCTGGTGTTGATGCAGCTCTGCATTACTAGTTAATTTGCAAGCCACACTTCTTATCCTCCCATAAAGCGTACTATTAGAAGAGGAAACGAGCCCCTTGTTCCCCTACCTGCCCCATTTTCCTTTCCTTTTCAGTTCTCCGTCATTTGATGGGTTTCATATTGATTCTTGGGCTGGGAAAGACTACATGTGAGATCTGAGAGCAGCTTCTATGGTCAATTTCTGAATTTTTCGTTAAGTTTGGAGTCCGAGTGTCTAACATACTTCTACTATTCTCTTTTCAGCTAATACTGAAATGAGGTTTGGCAGTCTAATCAGCACCTCAAATATTGTCCAAGAAGATGTAGTTACTGTGCAATCGGAATCTAATCTTCTTTGGACAGTCTCTATCAAAATGCCATGAGGTATACAACATGTAAGACCTTTGCTGAGGATGCTTTAACAATCACCTTGGCTTGAATACTAAAAAAATCAACACTTTTTGGTCTCCGTATCATTGTTGTCCCTTTCAGATGGAGCATTTGAACAATTATTGTAATATTTCTTTAGTTAAGGAATATACCGTCTTTGTATTAGTCCAGTTACGGGTACACAGTACTCTTGTCGGAGTAAGTTTGTAATTTGCTAAAAATTTTATAATACCAAACATTAGTGTGAATAAACTATTGTTACCTATAAAAAAAATAATGGCCTGTTTGGTAAAATAAATCAGACAATTTTGGCTTATTTGACCATTATTAGATATTTAATTTTGTTAAAAAAATTAATATAAGTGTTT
This sequence comes from Ipomoea triloba, assembly GCF_003576645.1. Classification (NCBI taxonomy): domain Eukaryota; kingdom Viridiplantae; phylum Streptophyta; class Magnoliopsida; order Solanales; family Convolvulaceae; genus Ipomoea; species Ipomoea triloba. The sequence continues at coordinate 28,826,832 of NC_044919.1, read as the reverse complement.
GGTTAATCAGTTTTTTGTAACTCTAAAATGTTAAAATTCAAAAAGATAACACTTTTTACCATTAGTTAATGTTATCAATTAGTCATACTTTCTAAGGGTACCCTTATCAAAGGTTTTTTGTAGGGATAATGTCAGGATCATACCATGAATATAGTTGGAGGGTCTATTTGCTCCTTAAAAATTAAACATATTAGTTTGACAAGATTTTTGCACCTGTTACTTTGATTAAGTCTAGCATACAAGATATTCCTAAATAAATTAAATTACTAATCAAGATAAAGATATTGTGATTGAAGTGAAAAAAAAATAAAAAGATTAAGCTGACTTGAGTTCGGTTCTTTTAAGGATTAGAGGTCTAATCCACTAAAGGCAGGCTTCGATTTTGGGGGCTTGGCGGCAAAGCGTAGCGGTTGATGGCCGTACTGCTTAGGGTTATATGCGCGCGCTTTTGCTTCAACCACGGAACTCGTCTGAACTGAAATTCTACTTTGGAGACTTCAGTTACGATTTACGCACTGCAATAGATTACACATTGAGCTTAGAACTGTGGAGAATTTGTGATCGGTTTGTGCTCTGCTCACTGTCCTACAACAGTGAGATTCAACCGCATGGAGGGAGGAGCAGCTTCGTCTTCCCATTCCCCAACCATCAAGCCCATCAACAAGGGCGTCGTTCACCGGATTTGTGCTGGCCAAGTCATTCTCGACCTTTCCTCTGCCGTCAAGGAGCTGGTGGAGAACAGCTTAGACGCCGGCGCCACCAGCATCGAGGTTGCCCTCAAAGACTACGGCGGCGAATCATTCCAGGTCATCGACAATGGTTGCGGCATTTCTCCTCACAATTTTAAGGTTCATCTAAATCCTTTGCATTTAGGTTTTCTCTCTCTCATCAAAAGCTTTTCTTCGTTTTTAATCCTCAAAAATGTTAAGCGCAATGCATAATTTGTAGTGTTTATTGATTTTTATTTTTATTTTTATTTTTATTTTGGTTTGTCTGTCGTCATTGCATTTGATACTTTTGTTCAATTACATCAGTTTCTGAGTGGTGTATATTTGGCTTGAAGGTTCTCGCTCTGAAGCATCATACATCAAAGCTATCAGATTTCCCTGACCTTCAGAGTTTAACTACTTTTGGGTTCAGAGGGGAGGCATTGAGTTCCCTTTGTGCTTTAGGGGATTTAACTGTAGAGACAAGAACTAGGAATGAACCAGTAGCAACACACTTAATTTTCAATCATTCTGGGCTTCTAATAGAAGAAACAAAGACGGCACGGCAAGTTGGTACCACAGTCACCATTAAGAAGTTATTCTCCAATTTACCTGTGAGAAGTAAGGAGTTTCATCGCAACATTCGCAAGGAATATGGGAAGCTTATCACTTTGTTGAATGTAAGCCTACTTTCCTGGACATTTTCAACCTAGAGTAGGATGTAAGGGCATGTTCTGGATATGGAAAATTTTTCATTTTTCGGGAAAAGAAAAAGGAGAAAATTGGAGTTTGTGTTTAAGTTGAAATATCTTCCAAATGGGAAGTTGGAAAAGTATTCTCTATCTTCCCAACTTATAAAAATTTCCAAAAATTGTTTTCCATACTAAACTAACCCTTTCTCTTTTCTGGGATTCAGGCCTATGCTCTGATTGCTAAAGGAGTTAGATTGCTTTGCACCAACATAACTGGAAGAAACACTAAGTCTGTAGTACTAAAGACACAAGGAAATGGATCCCTGAAAGATAACATCATAGCAGTATTTGGTATGAGCACCTTTTCCTGTTTAGAGCCTGTTAAAGTATGTGTACAAGATGGTTGCACAATTGATGGCTTCATTTCCAAGAGTGGAAATGGAAGTGGGCGGAATTCGGGAGACCGGCAATTCTTCTTTGTAAATGGTCGGCCAGTAGATATGCCCAAAATCAGCAAACTCGTGAATGAACTGTATAGAGCTGCAAACAGCAAGCAATTTCCAATTGCAATAATGGACTTCATAATTTCACCTAGAGCCTATGATGTCAATGTAACTCCTGACAAAAGAAAAATATTTTTTTCTGATGAATGCTCCATATTGCGCTCCTTAAGAGAAGCTTTAGAAAAGATATATTCACCTGACCTTGCTAGCTATTCTGTGAATACATTAGAGGATATTACACAAGAAAAACATAATTTGAAGTCTTATGCCCATCATGGGAGGTTAGAGCTAAGATTAAAGCAAAAATTTTCTGATTGCACTGTTCCAGACAGACAATCAGACAGCAGAGAAAAATCTGCAGATGCTGAGATTTTGAGAACAGTAGAGGAGGACATTAGCAGTTCTCCTGATGCAGTGATTATTCAGAATAATGAGGTCAGTCCAACAACAAAGGACTTTAGGCTAAGATTTCATTGTACAGAGAAAAATAGTCAACACTGTGGGAGTCCTGAGAAGCAACTTATGGATCTGACAAGTGATGTGACTGATAATTATGCTTTGCTATGTCCAAGATCTATGGAAAAAGGCAGTAACAAAGGGGCAAGTTTCATGGGTCGGTCAAATATTATGCAGTCTTCACTTACCAAATTTGTTACAGTGAACAAGAGAAAGCATGACAGTATTAGTTCACCTCTGTCTGAAGTACCATTACTCAGAAATGGAACTATCCAATCAACAGAAAACAATTCTGCAAAACACAACACATTCTCAAGACCTGCAGAGGACTATAATATGGTTGATGATTCTGATGAATCTAACAAAAATAGGGCAGAATCTCCAGCTTTGTCTAAATTGGACAAAATCCTTAATCATATGAAGAATGTGATTCCCAACACAGACAGAAAACCCCAAGGAGAAAACATAGAGGTACAAGAAGATCTGAGCTTCCTTTTTTAAATATTTCCTATGTCATAATTTTTTCTGAAAAAGAAATCCCACTTCTAACAGTAAATAATGTCCACATTATCTCCCATATTCCATGTCTCACTGTTACTTCAGACATTCTTTAAAGCAATAGACACATTTTCAGGAAAGAAAAGGTGAAAAGAAAGAGTTGCCTTCTACTGGTTCTGAATTAGACGCTTCATCTAGCAAGTACTTTCCAGATGTGTCAGAAGACAAAACAGATACCACACCACAACAACCTTGTGGTGTATCATCTGATTCTCAAAAGGTTTCTTCTGACCCAAAGATTGGTCCTACCATGCAATTTAGTTTTAAAGACTTGATGAAAAGAAGGAAACAGAGACTGGCAAGATTACAACTCAACGCTACTGCCTCTAGACACATGGAAATGCAAAGGTATCCACCTAGTGAACTTCCTCTCAAGCAGGAAATGTATTATGCTCATTGTTCTGAAATAATTCCATATTTTGTACTACTTATAGGGGTTATGCTGCAGCATCACTGGAGCTTTCTCAACCGCTTAACGAAGAGGGCAAGACAAAAGCTTTGGCTGCTGCAACCTCTGAGTTGGAAAGGCTGTTCAGGAAAGAAAGCTTTGCTCAAATGAAGGTTTGAGGCTCATCTACCTTAATATACAACTAGAAATATATTTGCACGAGTGCTGGCATTGTATCTAAACATCTGCTTGGTTTATTGAAGGTTATCACCTCTATATATTATTTATTACCTTTGTGGTTATGACTTTCTGTTCCAGATACTCATGTAGAGGAACATAGTTAAAGTTTTGAACTTTTGATGGTACAATGTTTGATATACTTATTTGATCTATTCTTTTTTCTATTATGGGTACTTTAGGAGGGGCCTTTCAACATAATTGTATATCATATTAGCATTCTTACAACCTTCCATTTCAAACCTTTACTATTTTTAACTTCTTTTCATGACTGCTTAACATGTAGTTTGGTTTATCTATGCCCACTAAGCTAAAGGTACATGGCGAAGTGTTTTCTACAAATAATCTGATGTGGAAAGAAAATGTTTTCAATACTTATTTCTGGTCATCATATGAGCATAAGAACAGGACTCTTTTTTCTTCCTCACTAGTATCATTGTTGTTGCTATTGTTGTGCTTTTCTTTTTTCATTGTGCTGGTAGTGGCAATTCAGCACCAATTCTCACTGGGTTCTACTGTGCAGGTCATTGGGCAATTCAATCTTGGATTTATCATTGGCAAGTTAGATCAAGACCTTTTTATAGTTGATCAGGTAATGCCCCTACTTCTTTCTTGAGTACTATAAAATAATTAGCTCATTCAGTATCAAAATTTTAATTAGCCTTTTGGATTTCCGTTGTGATGGTAACTAATTTATTTTCTTTTGAATTTTTTTTTCTTTGCTGCTTTCTGTTATCAGCATGCTGCAGATGAAAAATATAACTATGAACGCTTGTCAGAGTCAACAATTTTAAACCAGCAACCTTTGCTTCGGTGAGGATATAATTCTGTTGGTTTTAAGTTTTTCAATTGCATGTTTTTAGGAGAACAACATCCAGGGCAGGCTTAGCCATTCTCTTCTTCTCATTCATGATTATGACAATTTAGTGATTACTGTTCTGCACTTTGAACAATCTTAGTAGATCTGCTGAATCAATGAAAATGTTGACATTTGTAATAGCAAAAATGAGTAGTTAACAATCCTTGTTTATGCATTGGGAAGGTTCAGATTTCTGATGGCTTATAATGTCCTTTTTTTACCCCATTAAATGTTATAGGCCCTTGAAGATGGATTTATCTCCTGAAGAGGAAATAGTTGTTTCCATGAACATGGACACTATAAGGTGCGTATGGATCTGGATTCCCCCTTAATAGTGCATTGTTATATACCAAACATACTCTGTGAATAGTAGCCCTTTAGCAATTAGCACTGGTATTCATGAATTGCTCTATGCCTCATTATTGTGAAATCCTTCACTTTCACATCCAAACTTAAAAGGATACACTGTTTTACTTTCTGCTTAAGACTTCTTTTTCTGTACTATTGAATTAATCTTCTTAGTGAGTCCCTCTTCTGATCACTAATTGCTGACGTTTCTGGCTTATTTTACAAGAAGTTTAGTCAGATTTCTTTGTCTATGTTTCCATTCCATTGAATTTTTTCATGACACAAACTTTGATTCTAGACCAATGTAATTGTCTTCATCTATACTATCAGGAAAAATGGGTTTTCCTTGGAAGAAGATTTGCATGCTCCTCCTGGGCTTCGCTTCAATCTAAAAGCCGTTCCTTTCAGTAAAAACATAACTTTTGGAGTTGCAGGTATTCATCATTGTATCTCCTGTATATATAAATGATATGGCAAGGATATAGCATTCTTTTAGGCAATAGTACTTGCATGCAGCATAGCATATGCAGCTGCATGCACCCTATCTATGATGTTCAGGTAGTATTGCCATGTATTACCATCTGAAGTTTAGTTCATTACATTTAAACAGGAGTTGCATGCAACCTGCCTTGTGCAAATATTTTCCCTTTTAGGTGACATTAGTGTCCCCGTGTGTGAACAATATAGCCTGTGTTATATCTTTCTGATAAGTGATCCCAGATTTGGTTGGTTTTATCTGCAATTTGCAAATGGGAATATATCAAGCATTTTCGAGAATCTGATTGGTGGTTTTCCCTTTTAACCGTGCAGATGTGAAGGAACTAATTTCTATTCTTGCTGGTAGCCAAGAAGACTGTCATATTATGCTTAGTTACAGAAAGGATACATCTGATTCAATTTGCCCCCCTAGAGTACGTGCAATGTTGGCATCACGAGCTTGCAGATCATCCGTTATGATTGGAGATCCATTGGGGAGAAATGAGATGCAAAAGGTATGTCTTTTTCCTTGTTATTCCTTCTTTGCTTAGAGACAAATTGAACACTTCTTTGGCAGGGGAGGAGTGTAATGAGATAGGGCAGCATCCTTGGCTTGTTCCTGTAGAGGACTCATTTGTTTGTAGTCAATTAAATAATTAAAGTCTCTTCATCCTTCATGGTACTTAATTATTTCAGATACTCGAGCATTTGGCACACTTGAAGTCTCCATGGAACTGTCCGCATGGAAGACCAACGATGCGTCACTTGATTGACTTGACCACTGTACATAAAAGGTTAGATCCAGATCCAACATTGTGAACCCTTTACTTGTGTTGTACTGATCCGAACTAAAATACAAAAGGGGAATCGAATCAAGAAGGCTTGCAAAATGTTTTGTCACGTAAGTTATGCACTGCCACCAACTTATTTTGAACCCTGTGAAATAGGTGACAATTTTGTATAGACAATCAGTTTTTGAGTTGCACGGATGTTATTGTAGTCTTTTTCAATGTAATCATGTAAGAAAAGAGCCTGCAACCCATTATCCGTTACATATTTTGGCCCTGTTTGGTAACATTTTAGCTTATTTGATCACTATTAGTTGTTTGACTTGTTAAACATTCAATAAAAGTGTTTAATTAATTAACTTTTTGTAACAGCTTATTGCTTTAAAATGTTAAAATTCGAAAAAAAAAATTTGATAAAGTTATTTTGTATATAATCAACTAACAGTTAATTTACCAAACATCTTTTTACAATTAATTAATGTTACTAATCAAACTCACTAATTCAATCAACTGACAATTATTTACCAAACACTCTCATTATCTCCATAACTCAAATGTGTGAACTCGGATATTTTTAATGGGAAAAGTACTGATGAGCCTGTTAGATAGTAGTATATATACCATAGTCTATATTGTAAGGTAGATCATTAGTATACAAGCAAGTTATTTTTAATATATTAAATATTTATTTTTTAATGTTTTATTTTTAGTTTATTGCAGATTCAATTTTAACAAACTCTCTAAAAATGAATATTCCCCTCGTAACACTAACCACAGAATATATATTTGCTGCACCTCTCATTGACGAAAAAAAAAAGAAGACATCACCTGAAGGAGTGATGTGTGTAATACAATTCATTACCGTATAAGTGCAACATTCGGAAGTCGAGAAAATTTTGTGAGAACCCGAAAACCAAAGCCCATTCAAACTACAAACTACTAAAACTAGGAAAAAGATATTGGTCTTAAGGAGAAATGAATCTACTAAATAAACATGACTGAAAAGCACATACATATACACACACACACGAGGTATAAACTACTAATTTACAACAACATAAGATGTGCTAATATGGAGAATGCCTCTTTTTCAAGTGTGGTTTTGGCGATTTCAAAGCTAGAGTGCTTGAGATCCATGATTGGTTCATATCAGCTGATCTGTCAGACAGCCAACAACATAGGCGACCATCTTCACCTCCCGTCCATCCAAATATGCCTTTGTTTTGAGTGATTCCAGCGGACAATCTGGACATTGACGCCACACTCCTAACTACACCTTCATGTCCACCTTGTAAAACAACATCTGGGGTCCCAATTGCTCGAGTCCCTGTGTAACCTATGGGAAAGTATCCTATTGTGCCACCATTTGTCCCGCCTACTGCCCACAGTCGGTCTTCCTCAGCTGAGTAGTGGCAATCAACAAAATAGTCCACCTGCAATCACCAATAGAAGTGAGAATTTTTGAAGTAATATTATCCAAGACTAGGGCACTACGGTGCAATTTGTTCTTTTTATCTACCATATAAATAAAAAATCATTGGTAAGTTTAACACTCTTATTTTACAATACATTTGTTGGAGATGGCTTTTTTATGGTACAGAAACAGGGTACTAAGATAGACTCAGGTGAAACTTCTTTGCCTCTAAAAACAGAAGTTCACATTTTTTTTTTCTTTCTTGAGATGGGCAAAATAAACCACATAGAATGGAAAATAAAATTCTTGCTCTTGAAACAATATTAACAAGTATAGAAATTTAGATGCTCCCAAACCTGATCTAAAATCCAGCTTTTGGATGCCAAAGAACGGGCATCGTCGAATGTTGCTTCGGCCCTTTCATCTTGCCAGTCCCAGACACTACAAACGATGTAAAGTATAATATATCCACGAGCCATCGCAAGCCAATCATAATTATGTCTAGGAACTAAGAATACCTTATGATCTTGAGTAAACTATCATGAAAATACCCAAAGTATGCTCTGTGCATAACATACCTTAAAGTTTCTATATGAGTTAAACACCAAAGTTTTTTATTTGTCTCTCCAAAAAATCCAACTTTTCCAATTGACGTCCCAACATTGAGCACCTGAAGTTGCAAAATTTTTGTCAGACAAAGTTGAATAAATGAAAAGCAAGTGTGTGTGTGTGTGTGTATATATATATATATATATCTTAGAAAGTTGTAAAATGTCAGATTTGCAAATTCAATATGGTTTCAGGTATAGATATTAGATCTTCTGATTACAATGCTAGTAACTAGCCATTCTTTAGGAACATGGATAACAGAATAAAAGGTAATGGACTAATATATCCAATTACTTACTGAGGCCAAATGATCATCATCATTGATAGCCCCATCAGTATCAAATAAACACATCAATCCATCAACAGAAGCAGAAAGAAGCTTGTTTTGGTGGCCTGGAATAAATTGAACCTATTTGCAACCATGAGAAAGAACCAATTCAGAAGAAACAACTATAGCAAAGCAATCCAAAATCACAGCAAGACAGGTGAGAAGACTGAGAACCATGTTATATAGCAAAAAAGTAAATATAATAATAATAATAATAAGGAAAATTGCATTTTTGGTCCTTCATTTATACCCATGGTACAAATTTAGTTCATGAGTTATATGCATGACCATCATTAACCCCTAAGTTATGCACAAAGTGGCGGTTTTAGTCTCTCGGGGATGATTTCCACCACCAATTTGTCACTTAATAAAGTGGCTGATTTGGTCCTTCAAGGATTAAAGATGATCACATCTATAACTCAAGAACTAAGTCTGTGGTATAACTAGATAACCAAAAAACGATTTTCCCTAATAATAATAATAATAATAAAACTAGCTATTCCTAAGTAGAATAAATGCCTGGCAGTAAACAAGACATACTTGAGTAACATCCTCCATATGAGATTCATCTAAGCATGCAACCCGCTTTTGGGTCCTCCAGTCCCAGAAGAGTATCTGCACAAGAACATTCAGATAAACAGGACATTGTTTATATTGGAGAATACTGGAGACAAGTTTGCAATATGGAAACAGTCTGCACTAGAATGTGATCTTTTACTCTTGATTGTCAGCACTTAGCAGTGTATACATGAAAGTTCACATATAAAACTAAATCACAACCCAGTCGAGCATGGATTTAAATAAATAGGCCTTATTATATGGATATTGCTCTTAATACTACGAAATAATCTTAAAATTCTGCTTGTCCCAGCACTGGGAACCCAAAACACAAGTACATATATAACAAGCAATGAGAATTATTATATACTCCCCCAAATCATTTGCAAGACGAAGAGAGATTCCTTTACAACTTCATATTACTGTATTGGATAAGTAAGCATTAAACAGAAATTTTCACTTCCAAGAAGCTTAACGTAACAAGTTCCCCATCTATGGGACAGTGCACCTGAGAGTTACACCCTGCTGCAACAAGATTATCAGCTGCTCCCCCAAATGAGAAGCTGAATACCTCTTGAGAAGGCCCCGCATTTATGCAAGATACCTGCATTCCAAATACATTTGATCAAAACCACAAAAACCTTTTGCTAAACAGATATAAGAATGTGTGTGAGAGAGAGATGGTAAACCTGGTGGAATGACCTAGTGTCCCAAGCTCTGATGGTGCCATCGGAAGAACAAGAGTGCAGCACATGCGGAAGTGAAGGACTCGCCGCAAAGGAAATGTGATTGATCGTTGAAGTGTGACCTTTACATTCCCCCAAATACTGTCCACTCACCGGCGAGTAAAATTTCACCGCGTTCGTGGACAGTGACACCGCCATTGAGCTCCAATCTTCCCTATATTTTCATTCAATTAACGCAAATTACATATCAAAAGCAAAGAAACAAAATGTCTAGTGGTGAGAAAAATGAAGAGAACATACTTGGGAACGATTTCGAAAACGTAATCATCTCCGAAATTAGTTTGGATATAGTTTTTGAGTCCGACGCGCTTGAATGAGTTTGAGCTAGGGGTTGATTCTTCTTCCACATCCATCTCCACTGCTCCTTCCATCTCTCTTAGTTGATCGATGATAATGTTGAAGATGAAAGAAGCAGCAGCAATAACGGCGAAGGGTTCTTGTATTTTTGGGAAATTTATAATTTTTTCCATTGGGCCTGGACCACTAGCCAGCACTCTTCGGAGGGCTGCATTGGTCGGCCCATTAATTATTAATTCCACTTCTTAATTGGGCCCGGACCACTAACCAGACACTCGTCGTGGGCTGCATTGGTCGGCCCATTAATTCTTTTTTTTTTTTTTTTTTTTTGAAAATAAAGAAGCTAATTCATTGATCATAGACTGAAACGTTTACAATAAAGATCAATGGAATGGTCAAACATTCCTTACAGTCAGACACAGAACCAACTTCCCTAGCATAGAAAACTTGATTCGCAGATTGTTTCACAAATTTGAAGCTGAATTCTTTGGACAAACTTAAAGCTTCTTTAATGATTTGGTCAAACGTACCCAAGACTGACACTGGTTGAATAGTCTTGCACACCACCTGAGTATCTATTTCCATTCTTTTATCCATTGACAATATCTCCATCGACATTCTTCTATCCATTGACAATATCTCCATTGGACTGAACTGCATATCATAGTTCATAAGAGTCTCTTTCTCATTGTCATGTTTGTCACCGATGATGAAATTCACGTACGCTATGACTAGTTTTATCGTTTCATGCATTATGAAAAAAGAACTCGCCAAGTAAACGAGAGGAAGAAACTCGTCAAAACAACGAGAGGAAAAACACAAAAACTGCAAACAAAATTGAACCAATAAAACAAAGAAAAGGGAAACAACAGTGCGAAAATAAGAGAATAACGACCGATAGCGGTGGAGATGGAGAAGAAAACAGTGAATGCGGAAAAGACAATGAAGATGGACGCTGCCTGAGGTGGAGATAGCAGCAGGGGAAGACGATTGGACGCCGCCTCCGATCCACTTGCTTCACAAAGGTGGCGGCCGTGAAAAAAACAAAAGAGGAGACAACTTCAGTAGGGTTTGGGATTGGGTTACAATTTAGAATTCTGAAGTTATACGGTCAAATAATTATTGGCCCATTAATTCTTAATTCCACTTCTTAATTGTTGAGTGAATTATTTGATAATATATAAGTTTTTTATTTAAATAATTTATACGTGTGTACCACCACGCATATTATCTTCTATGTTACATGTAGTATTTGTCTCTGCTGAGACACTGAGGCTCAACCCATGACTTCTCATTTGGGAGAGTCATTTCATGCCGCTGGACCACAAGGTCCTTTGGAATCAAATGCGGAGGAGGTATTCAGGTGAAAGTGTGAAACATGCAGATGAATAATAGTCATTCATCTTGTCAAAATCAACGTCCATGATAAACACGAATTAAAAAAAATACAGTGTCATTTTGATCATTTCGCATATTGTTGAAACTTAAGGTGCGTATTTTTTATGAAGTACTCATTTAACACTTAAGATGCACAATTTGACGTATTTGATCAATAATCACTGACTCAGATCTCACCACATGTTTCACCTGGGACCTTCGCACTCGATCTCATCCCATCAATCATTAGTATATATATGTTGTGCAGAGTAACTCCAACCTAGTTAGTCAGACAATTAGTTTAATAATCACAAAGTTTAAATCCAACTCTTCATAGAAGTTGTTTATTGACTATATTAGTTTGGATTGATCAACTATGAACAAGTTAGATGAATTTATCTCTTGAAATTAAATGAAAAGAAAAGAAAAGAAAAGAAAAAAGAATGATATGATTAATTCTCCTCCTTCGTACCAATGATTAATTGTCAAGTTATGAATTGAATCATGTAAGGAGTAAAATGTTAATTGGAATGTACTATAAGAAAAATGAGTTTATCAACGAAAAAAGAGTTAATTCCAGCAATGGTCCTCTGACTATGTTGATTTTCCAAAATTAGTCTCCGACTTTTAATTTGGACAATTTAAGTCCCTTAACTTTTAAATTTTTTTCAATGTTGGTCCTTTCGGTTAAGTTGTGGTCAAATGAAGGGGTAAAATTGCCATTCACCTGTTTAGTGTATTATTACTCGTATTTCTCCCGTCTTATACACTATATATATGAATATAATCACTTCGACTGAGATTACACAAAAGACAACACTTTTGTCAAAAATCGTTGTCGTTTCAGTGTTGTCTATGTGCATTTTTCTTGTAGTGTATACTGATGCATGATCTGAGCAATGTATGATCTAGAGTTTGTGAATGACAATCAAGGTATAGATTATGCAGAAAATTGATTAGTCATTAAAGAATATTGGGTTAAGTAAAATTTAAGCTAAATTTTCCCATTCCACTACCATTACTTTCAAAATCAGTTTCCCTTGATAGTAATTTTCTGAGATTTCCTTCAAATTTCCAGAGCTGGCATTTTTCTTGAAGTGTATCTATTCGATTATGAATTTATGGCACAATTTCTGGAAATAATATGTACTCTAGCGGTAGAACAATCAGAGCAGACACACCCCTCTAACGGCCAAGCTCTTCCCACCCTGCTGAGGCACCACAACCGACTCCACCATGGATATGTATTTTCGTCGTGTGAATATGTGGATGTTTGAATGAATTATGGATAAATGGATGCTATATGAATAGTTGTGTAAATATGTATGTGTTGTGTATGAAGCTTTGAATATGAGTATGAAGATATGAATGTGAGTATGAAGATTCGAGTATTTTGTATCAATGTATGAATAAAATATGAATTTTCATACGAATATTAGGTAGAATGGGAATTTGAGTTTTTTAGAGGTAAGGGAGAGAGTTTTCTCCTAAAAAGAAAAAGTTCTCTAAGGTTTTGGGGTTTACGGCAGGGTTTAGGGTCTAGAGTGTAAGGTTTGGGGTTCAGGGTTAGGGTATAAGGCTAGGGTTTAGGGTTTAGGATGTGTTAGGGTTCATGGTTTTTTTTTAATTTATAAATTTATGTTCAATATTTATGAAAATACCATCGTCTATTTATAATAGTTGACATTCTTATTATTTAAATATTTAGTATTATTGCCCAACGAGTCAATAACGCACCTTCATACCTCATTTAGGGTTTAGGGTTTGGGATATAGGGTTTTTTTATAACTAAAATGATACCTTATTGTTTGATTCAAATTACTGATCAACAACCTCAGAGAAGTGGCTTGTGATTTAAGTTGAGTAGCCAGTCAGTAGAAAGTAAACAATATAAAAAAGAAAATGTACTATTTACAAAAAGGAAATACGAAAGATAAGGCATTGATCCTCCATTGAACCTTCTTGCTAGTTTGTGTTTTCTTTTGTGTTTTCATTTTCATCGTCTATTTCAGCCTCTTTAGCACCATTAGCAGCATCTGCTTTGGTGGTTGGCTTTAGCTTTGATTTCATGAACTCCCGTTATTTTTTCTTATGCACTCTTAGCTTTTCAATTGATTCCAAAATTAGTTTACAGTCACTACATTGACTTTTAACTGTCGGCTAGGCGAGGGCTGAGTGGAGTGAGCTGCAATAGGGCTGGGTATAGGGTTTGGGATTAGGGTGATGTTTAGGGTTAGTGTATAAGTTTAGGGTTTGGGGTATGGGCTTAGGGTTTAGAGTTAGGGTTTAGGGTTATGTTTAGGGTATAGGGTTTGGGGTTTAGGTTATAGGTTTTTTTTTTTTTTTTTTTTAAGAACCAATCATTTTATATCATCCTCAACTCAGAATTCAATACATGGGCCCAAAAGTGACCCTTCCTCAACTTGCACCTTTAAAGCAGCAGCGGGGGACTGGGACTGGTGGGGTTGAGGTAGAACAGATTGTTCATTCTCTACCTTCTGGTATTCCTCATTCTATACCTTCTGCTGGGGTTGAGGTAGTGATGTGTAGCAAAAATGAGTGATGGTGAATGTACGGGTGTGAAATGTCGTTCCGCTGAGGGTTGGGGGTTATGGCACGTAATATGCAATTACAAAACTAGGCACTAGAACAAGGAATCAACAAGAAGCTAAGCAAACGACAGCGAGGTAGAACAAACACATATAAACACTAGATGAATGCAAAATAAAGAAATAGGACTCAAGTTAGGGGCATTACCATTTAGATGCTTTAACACTTAAGTTTGGGGGAAGAACATTAACCATATGTTCTTGAGGCAAGCACAAAGGAATCCAAGTTTCCACAAGGATTAGAACAAGGTTGCCCCATTTTCATGGTGTATCAACCTAAGTTTTTGAAGAACAAAAGCTATTTAAGCCCAAAATCTACCCATTATTTCCATAGAAGAGAAAATGTGTTTGAGATTGGATTGGCTCAAGTCTCCCATCCAATTTCCATTGAGATGGAAAGACTTTCCAAAGACAAACAACAATCATTGTACACTAATCATTGAAAGATAAAAATAAACCCAATTCAAACTCAAGAACCCTAAATGGGTGCCATCCCCTTTTATGCAATAATCACATACTAAGCATCAAAATAGATAATACAACCCTAACTCAAGCCCATAAACTAACTACTCATGATTAAATAGCATAAAGAACACAAAAACACAAGTAATAAACATAAATCTTGCAAAAGAAAAGAGATAAAGGAAAGAAAACTTCTCTATTGAAATGGGTGGAAGAATCTTGAAATCCAAGCTTCAAATCCAAGATTACAAGCTCCAAAAGTGTTAAAATACATAGATCTAAGCCTAATCTAACCTAAAAATATGAAAGGGAGTGAATGGGAGTATTTAGGGTTCAACCATGGGTCAAAACCGAGTTCAAAATGCTCAAAACGAGCTTAAATAGTGAGCAGGTCCCAAACAGCCTGGTAAATGGCCGTTTGTGTGGCCATTTGACTCCTCTTCAAAAACTGCATTTTTACACTGTAATTCGGCCTAAATCAAACGGCCATGCACACGGCCGTTTGCCAACTCTCCAGAAACTGCATTTTCGAACTCTGTGCAGCTGCTTTGACTTCTAGGCTGTTTTTCACCATTTTCCGTTCAGAATTACGAAATTTGTATCTCTAGAAAAATTGTAGCCCTTGAAGTCTTCTTTCCAATGGTTCAAAGATCACTTAATTTGGACATTCCTAGGCTGAGATATAATCTAATTACTAAGATGTCGACGAGCAGAAATTTCAACACCTTGATCTTTTGCTTCTCTTTTGTTTTAGTTTGCCCAAATGACCAATACCATTGAAAATACAAATCTTAGGCTCCCTTGGAAGTGTTGCACCATCTACATAGCTTCATATTTGGCCTCCATTTGACTCCAATGCCCACCAAAATGCATGAAAATGCTCATCTTTGCTTCTAATGCTTTTCAACTCATACTCCTTGCAAAATGACACAAATAAACACTAATTCTCATAAAATTTGGAATGATCTATAAACAAAATAACTAAGTGAAAGGGGGAAAATATAGACAAATAAGCACTTATCAGGTAAAACAGACTGTTTATTCTCTACCTTCTGGTATTCCTCATTCTCTACCTTCTGCTGGGGTTGAGGTAGAACAGACTGTTCATTCTCTACCTTCTGGCATTCCTCCTTCTCTACCTTATGGCATTCCTCTTTCTCTACCTTCTCTACCTTCTACTGGGGTTTAGGTAGAACATAATGTTCATTCTCTACCTTCTGGCATTCCTCCTCTAACTTAGCCAAGAAAGCCTTATCTTACGGAACAATCTTCTCCAGCTGAAGACTTATTTCCCGAATCAAGGATTCGGCTTCCTTAATAAACGACATGACTTCAACAATTGAAGAGTCTCCTTCATGTATACGCGTTTGAGAGTTAGCCTTCAAACCTTCCAGGCGAATGATTTCAGCTCCCTTGTCAGTGATTGAATCTTCCCAATTCGCCTTAACGCTTTTAACTTCCTTAGTGATTGGGTCCCTTGTCAGCATTGGGAGCATCTACTTTGGTGGCTGGCTTTAGCTTATTTGTTGAACTCCTGGCATTTTTCCTTATGCACTCTTAGCTTTTCAACTTATTCCAAAATTAGTTTACAGTTACTACATTGACTTTTAACAGTCGTTTTGTCACATTTTTTACCCATTCTAAAGTTGGGCGAGGACTGAGTAGCCAATCTAAAGAAGCTGGGCGAGAGCTGAGTGGAGTGAGCTGCAATAGGGATGGGTTTAGGGTTTAGGGTTAGTGTATAGGTCTAGTGTTTAGGGGTTGGGGTATAGCTTAGGGTTTAGGTTTTAGAGTTGGGTTTTTGGTTTGGGGTTATGTTTAGGGTTAAGGTATTTTTTTATTGCCTCCACTGAGACTCGAACCCACCCCCTTCCATGTGAGAGTGCAACAGGGTTTAGGGTTAAGGTATTTTTTTTGGTTTAGGTTAAGGTATAGGGTTTATGGTTAACACACTCTATTACTAAACTCATTATCTGGCGGTAGATCAGAGTATATCAGAGCAATTAATTGAAGTTAAGAGTTAGGGTTTAGGGCATAGGTTTATAGGGTTTATGGTTATGTCAATATTAACGGTAGTTTCAATATTGATTTCATGGATATATCTCCTTACTCGTCGCTGCTCATACAGCTTCTCTTCATCACTGAACGTATCGGTAGCGTCCGGGTCCGTTACCGTTATCCGAGCCATTCACCGGCCACTTCCAGCCCTCGGGAAACATCCCGGGGTTTAAGGCGACGGAGGGTTTGGCAAGTTTATTTATGACGTGGCGGTGCTCTATATATTTGATCGGACAAAACGTGAAAGGATCCATAAGGAAAAATGGTTTCAGGGGATATTATTACTTTGAGTAAGAAAGCGAAGGAGACGCCTGAAAGGGAGAGAAAGATGCGAGTGTGTGAGGAAAATCTGACACCCGGGACCGTAGGTTTAGGGTTTAGGGTTTGGGGTTTAGGTTTAAAGTTTAGGGTTTAAGGTTTAGGGTTTAGGGTTTAGGGTTAGGGTTAAGGTTAGGGTTTGCAGTTTGGGGTTAAAGTTTAGGGTTTAGGCTATAGTGTTTTGGGTTAAGGTTTAGGGTTTGGGGTTAGGGTTATGTTTAGAATTTAGGGTTTATGGTTATGTTTAGGGTTTAGGGTTTAGGGTTAAGGTTTGTTGAGGGTTTAGGGTTAGGGTATAGAGTTAGGGTTTAGGGTTTATGGTTTAGGGTATAGGGTTTGGCTTTAGGTTTAAGGTTTAGGGTAGGTTTTAAGGCTATGTTTAGGGTTTAGGATTAGATTTCAAGTTTGGATTTAGGGTTTTGTTTTATTGTTAGGGTTTAGGATTTGGAGTTTTTCTTCTTAAAAGGGTCAAATAGGCCCATGTACTACCACTGATTGTTCATCTAGCACCATGAACTAAAATATGGTCCATCTAGGCCATTATACTCTTAATAATTTTTCATCTAGCATTTTTAGTCTATTTCTAACAAGTTACCCATCTAATTTGATGACATGGAAAAATAAAATTAGAAAAATGATGACATGTTATTTATGTGGATGTTTTGGATGATTTCTACCCTATTTCATTAATGAAAAAAATAATTTCTTGCAATGAAATAGGGTAGAAATTAATGAAAAAAATAATTTCTTGCAATGAAATAGGGTAGAAATCAAAATTAAAAATAATTTCTTGCAATGAAATAGGGTAGAAATCAAAATTTCTATATAAAGTTTTAAGAATTAATATCACTTTTGGTCCCACGACTTTTGAGTTTTATCAATTTTGGTGCACAACTTTAAATTTTTTCAATTTTGGTCCCTAACTTTATAATTTTTATCAGTTTTGGTCCTTCCGGCCAAATTGACGGTGAAATGTTGTCGAATTTTATATTTTAAGGGTAAAATCGTCATCTCAATGAAACGTCTTCATTATCTAAAAAAAATCACTATAAAATCATATTTATAGGTGTTCTATCGGCGCAAATAATGGGGAAGACAAACAGAAACTAGATAGAGATCTATGAAATTTATAGCATCGACGATTGACAAATCCTTATTTTTCTCTTAATATGATTTTTCTTTTGTTTAGATATTGAAGATCTTTCTTTGGGATAATGATTTTGTCCTTAAAATATAAAATTCTGCAACATTTTGCCATCAATTTGGCCAGAAGGACCAAAACTGATAAAAATAACAAAGTTAGGTACCAAAATTGAAAAAATTTAAAGTTGTGCACCAAAAGTGATAAGACCTCAAAAGTCGTGGGACCAAAAATGATATTAGTTCAAGTTTTAACTACAGTGTATGTATAGCGGGGTATTCACTATCGTTCGGCAATGAGATTTCATGGAAATCGATATATGAAAATTAAATTATTTTTATAATAACTTAAGAAATTGTATTGGGTAAATTTTGTTTTATTTTAAAAATAAATTAATATTTTTGGATTTTTGGATAATTGAATAACTCAAGATATTGTATTTTTGGATGATTTCCTGCAATGAAATAGGGCAGAGATCAAAGTTGCTATATAAAGTTTCAACTACAGTGTACTGTGTATGTATAGCGGGCTATTCAATGTCGTTCAACAATGAGATTCCATTAAAATCGATATATGAAAATTAAATTATTTTTTTAAAAATAATAAAATTTACCCAATACAATATCTTAAGTTATTATATTTAATTTTCATATATCGATTTTCATGGAATTTCATTGCCGAACAATTTTGAATATCCCACTATACATACACAGTAGTGCAGTACACTGTAGTTAAAACATTATATAAAAACTTTGATTTGTACCATATTTCTTTGCAAGAAATCATTTTCTTCATTAATGAAATAGGGTAAAATCATCCAAAACATCCACATAAATAACATGTCATCATTTTTTCTAATTTTATTTTTCCATGTCATCAAATTAGATGGATAACTTGTTAGAAATAGGCTAAAAGTGCTAGATGAAAAATTATTAAGAGTATAATGGCCTAGATGGACCATATTTTAGTTCATGGTGCTAGATGAACAATCAATGGTAGTACATGGGCCTGTTTGACCCTTTTGCCTTTTTTTTAAAGAACATTCACCCTAAAACATAGGGTCTAGGGTATAGGTTTGGGTTTAGGTTTTAGGGTTTAGGGTTAGGAGTTTAGGGTTTAGAGTTAAGAGTTTAGGGTATAAGTTTAGGATTTAAGGTTAGAATTTAGGGTTTAGGGTTAGGGTATGGATTTAAGGTTGGGGTATGGAGTTAGGTTTATGGTTTGGGGTTAGGGTTTGAGGTTTATGATTTTGGGTTTGGGGTTTATGGTTTCAGGTTTACGGTTTCAGTTTAATGTTTATTAGAGTTTAGGGTTTTAAAATATACTTGTATTCAATCATATTCAACACAATTCAATAATCCACAATAATCAATTCAATCCAATAATAACATTACATTCAATTTATCCATCAATAATAACATATCGTAATTAATTAAAAATCATTCACATTAATTCATCCACAAAAACAACTACTCTTAGCCCTAGGTTTTAGTGTTAGGAATATGTGGTTAGGGTTAGTTCTACACTTGTATAAATAACTCTACTCTCATGTACATAAAAACACATTTTAGAGCAGTGCCAAGGTATGAGGTTAGTATCATAAACCCTAACCCTAACCCCATACCTTGGCACTACTCTTATGTTAGGAATCTGTGGCTAAATTTTTATTAAATTAACACTCTCGTTAACCCCAAACGCAACAAGGTATGATACTAGGGGCAACATACCTTGGAGTTGGGATTAGATTTCAAGTTTGGATTTAGGGTTTGGTTTTATTGTTAGGGTTTAGGGTTTATGATTTGGAGTTTTTCTTCTTTTTTTTTTAAAAAAAAAAAAAAAAACATTCACCCTAGAACATAGGATCTAGGGTATAGGTTTGGGTTTAGGTTTTAGGGTTTAGGGTTAGGAGTTTAGGGTTTAGAGTTAAGAGTTTAGGGTATAGGTTTAGGGTTTAAGGTTAGAATTTAGGGTTTAGGGTTAGGGTATGGATTTAAGGTTGGGGTATGGGGTTAGGGTTTGGAGCAGTGCCAAGGTTGATGTCATGTATCCCATCAATACAGGTTTATATAGGCACAGAGTCTGGTTGAATAACTACTACTAGTTATTTAGTACAACCAAACCACTTAATAAACCTAGTCAACTTGCACCACTTAATTAAGGCCTTAATATCCATTATGGTCACATGCATTTTAATTCTCCAACTTAGGCCCCTCATGAACAAACCCAATGTTTATTCTCGGTATAATTTAAGGGATGTTTCTCAAAATATTATGTGCACAACTGAAGAGAGAAACCATCCAAAATATTTGTACAAGAGAGTAAACTGTATGATCTCTAAAAACTTTAAAAGCATGTCTTAAGCAGAGATCTCTTAATGTTAGCATAATGCTAACTGTATTCCATGACTTCTTTATAACTGAACTTGAACACTACCTCTAACAGCTAAGAGCTCAAAGTTGACACATCTATCACTCCCACTCATTAAAATAGCCAAACGATAATAATCATTCCAATAACTTAGAGTACAAACCTCTAAGTCCATAAATTTGGAATATTAACATACACCATAACTTCCCAAATGATCACAACTACTCTTAGCCCAGTGCCAAAGCGGCAACAAAACGATAAACCTAGCCACACATTCCTAACACCCTAGATTTTAGTTGAGAAATATAGGGTGTTAGTTGAGAAATCTACTCTTCGCCTTAGATTTTAGTATTCGAAATCTGTGGCTAGGGTTAGTTCTACACTTGTATAAATAGTGTTAGAGATATAGGGTTTTAGTTGAGAAATCTACTCTTCTCCCTATATTTTAGTATTCAGAATCTGTGGCTAGGGTTAATTCTACACTTGTATAAATAGTGTTAGAGATATAGGGTGTTAGTTGAGAAATCTACTCTTCGCCCTAGATTTTAGTATTCGAAATCTGTGGCTAAGGTTAGTTCTACACTTGTATACATAGTTCTACTCTTCTGTACATAAAAACACAGAACGTACTTAGTAGAGTTTTCTAGATAGCTAGTTTATTGTTTAACAAAAATCATTCACATTAATTCATCCACAAAAACAACTTTCATCTGCTACATAAATTTGACAATAGGCGTGTATTCCTCGATAAGAACAGACGTCTATTGTTATTTTTGTTATTTAAAAAATAACAATAGACAATAGGTTTCTACTAAAGCACATACCTCTATTGTTATTTTTTTATATAAAATAATTAATTAGATAAAAATATATTTTTTCTGATACATTCCAACTAATATAAACTCATCAATAATATCAATATTTCAATTCTATCAACATGGTTAGGGCTGTTAGCGAATAGAGCTTTCGACAAAATACTCGTGTTCGAGCTCGGTAAGCGTTCGTTTATGTTCGTTTATTAAGGTAAACGAACATTAACAAACAAAATTTAGAACTCGGTTAATAAACGAACAGAGTCTGAACAGTGGTAAGCTCGTTTGCTAAGTGTTCGCGAACAAGCTCGTTTGTGTTCGTTTAGTAGTGTTCGTGAACAAGATTTTTTGTGTTTGTATAGTAGTATTCGCGAACAAGCTGGTTTATTGTTCGTTTAATAATGTTCGCAAACATGTTTAGAAACATATATATATAATTGTTCGTGAAGGTATATTATTTGTTGTTCACGAACAAATTATGTTCATGAACATGTGCATGTGTTTGGTTATTAAGTGTTCACGAACGTAAATGAACATGTTTGTGAACGTGTTTGTTAATGTTTGCGAACACGTTCGTGAACGTGTTCATTAACGTTAACGAACACGTTCGTGAACGTGTTCGCGAACGTTAACGAACACTAACAAACGCTTAACAAACGAACACGAACAGGATTTTCAAAAACCTTAACAAACGAACACGAACACGAACACCCCAAAATCCTTAACAAACGAACACGAACAGCCTCCGTTCGTTTATTTTCTGTTCGTTAACAGCCCTAAACATGGTACTCCAATTAAACTCTATCAATACTACTTCACTATCATGTAACACATGAAGACCATCAAAATTAAAATATAGTGTAGAAAGCAAGTCCCAGTGATTACTGATTAACAAGAAAAATAGACAACATAAATGTAGCAAACTAGTAAGGTGAATGAATAGTCTCAGTGATGTATTTAACGAATAAAAACAGAATTGAAGTACGCAAAAAAAAATCATATTGAAACATGTTATACATTATAAATTAAAATTAACAATGGCAGAAAACACAACTAGGGAGTGAAAGTGATAAATAGATCAAATGAAGCAGCTATGCAAAGAACTACTAAAACTTTTAACAGTATTAATGTCAAAATAGAATGAACTTACGTAAGAGTGACAGCTAAGGAAAGCCCTTCGGGTACGGCCACAATCACAATGGTAACCTGCAGATTTATACAACTTTTGTAACAGATTCAAAAGCAATCATACATGAAAAACTAAAAAAGGTAATAAGCATACTGATATAGTGAATATTTTAATAGCCCCATCTATAGCATCGCCAACTTTAGTCTTCCCAGCTTTAAAATGAGGATCCTTGGTGTGCCCAATGGAGAATCTGCACAATGCATACTCAACTTTAGGAGGAAAACATTCATTCAAACAGAAATAAGTGTTTGCCGAACTGCAATCTTAAAATACATGATCATAAGGACAAGCAGAACAACTAAAGCTACTATAAGGCCAACCATACCAATGAATGTTGCCACACCATTTAAACGGGCTTGATAACAGACACAAAAGTCATAATGGATCTATATCTGAAAGCATTATCTGTATTTAATAGACAACCAAAATTTGATAAGTGCAACCTGCAGTGGTGTTTCTTCCCCATTATCCTCTGCAATGCTAGCCACTAGTAATCCCCATTCTGTATTTCTCCCGACACTTAATACCTGGAAACAGATTAAAAAATAAAACATATAAGATAAGTTCATGAGTTCAGGGTTAAGAATTTTAACAAATAGCTCAATTGTGCAAATTGCTTCTTGAAGACACAAAAATGTTTCAAACTCTAGATGTGAACATAAATTGTGCATACATATTTAAAGGTGCAAGCACCCACAAGCTGCCTCAACACAAATCCATAATAGTCTATAAGCATGTTAATCTCAAAGCAATGTCAAATAAAAAATGATAGGAAATTTTATAAATCTTCCCAGTAAAAGGTCCTTGAAGCAACACGCCAAATTCATACTTCAAACAGTCATGTTTACCTAAGGTCTAAGGAAGAAGTATTTTTCTTATTTAGAGAATCCATTTTAATATTTTAAATATTTGGTTGTTGTAAGCCCGAAACCAAAAGGAAATAATGGATCCGATGAGTTCTCCTGAGCATGCATTGGCAGTTGATCTATACTTTTAAACCATGTCAATGGTAGTTTTCCATGGAATGGATAGTTACCAAAGAGAAGATCAGTGATACCTCTTCTCTCAGTTCCCAGCAACCAAGCAGCAACTAGAGACTATATCTTATCCAAGAGCGTTGGTTCTATAACCATTGGCCTTCCAAAGATCAAAATCATTACCGTGAGAACTCTGCCAGCCACTAACTGAACAATCAGATCCATTCAATGGGATTTTGAGTTCTGGGTCATCACCGGCAGTTTCTGCATATGGAGTCTCTCCAATGGCATATGAGAAGTCTTGACCACTAAAGGTTTCTTCTGAGGGAGTTGGCTCAAAGATTATTCTGTTTTGTCTCCCATCACTTCTTTTAGTGCATCCAAAATGGTTGTGCCTACAAAACACAAATCATCTGATAAATATGCTTGAATGAAACCAATTCATTGCAAAATACTACCCTGCTTGAGTGAAGAATAATCTCCAATTCTGATCAAACATTGATAAGGCACAAAAAGCAGATGCTTTACATATACTTAAGTACTTAATCACAGCAACAACCAAAAAAAAAGGGCTATAGCTAAATACCATACATTATCATATCTATGGAGGATTTGTTGGGAGGGGGGTTAACTAACTTATATTATTCAATCTCTGTGGCAACATATCACAAGCACAAACTACAGAAGAAAGTTAAACTCTTAAATTAAATAACTTGATATTATAGAAATTATCACTCATCATACTGCCACCAACTATATATATATATATATATATATATATATATATATATATATATATA
The DNA here is from genome assembly GCF_003576645.1 of Ipomoea triloba. Taxonomy (NCBI): domain Eukaryota; kingdom Viridiplantae; phylum Streptophyta; class Magnoliopsida; order Solanales; family Convolvulaceae; genus Ipomoea; species Ipomoea triloba. The sequence continues at coordinate 28,802,757 of NC_044919.1, read as the reverse complement.
TATATATATATATATAAAGAGAATGAAGTATGCACTTATGAATAGCTAACCAATTGTGATTCTGCCACTGGTTCCCAACCAAGTTGATGTCCAGCCTCCACACTGGTAACCAAGATCATCAGCGCGGGTTCCTACAACAAGGATCTTAAGGACTTGCGTACAGCTTCACGTGCTAGCTCTCTATGTGCCTAAAACAATTGTCAAGAAAAAGTTAACCTACTATACACAGTGGTAGGTACAAGTATAGAACAATCAAGGATTAAGAGATAAGATAAATGACAGAAACTCAAATACAAAGGCTAGAAACTGTTCCTTACTATACTTCCTCAAATTTATGAGTATTTGAAAGTAAAGCTTAAAAATTCAAAATGGCAGAAGTTTAGACTGTAGAAAAGATTGGTTGGTAAAGTCACAGAAAAGTAGCAAGAATACCTTACAACCAACCACATCTAATAAAGATCTATCTGTAAATGTATGGTCAAATACTCTTGTAATGAATTTGACTCTAAGGATCCTTTCAACAGCATCATCAGTCCTGGCCATCGGTATCTCCCCAGATTCTGCCAAAGATGGAAAGTCATTCCAAAGTATCTCAAATTTAAAAGGCACCATCACCTGCCAACATTCAACAATGCAAATATATAAGTGCTACTGGGGTAAGAGATGTTCTTTCCTAGGTTGTGAGGATAAGTGTTCAATCTCTACCATATCTATTCCAGCATTTATACCCAACATGACGCATTCACGATAATTTGAGCCAGGGGGGTTGCTTACTTGCTTATCCTGAGTGGACATTGCCTGTAATCACAAAACCCTGGAGTGGACATTGCATTTAATTTAGCAAATTATTTTATACCAAGTGGAAAAGACACAACTACAGCTATAGATCCATATTACAAAGATATAGAACAATAAAGAAACAAGCAACAATCTACTGGGGTGGTTTCAAATTTCAATTTAAGAGAACTGGCAGCTTTACTATGTTTAAGGCTCTCATTACCCAAATTAAAGAAGAAAAAAGTATTTTCCAATTTTAACATCAGAATTAAATATATATGAAAATTTTAAATACATAATCTGAAAATTAAAGAAAAGAAGCAGGGAAAAGTCTTTTTTTTTTTGTATTAATATTTTTGGTGTGACAAGAAATCATTTGCTCACCTTGAATCCAAACTTATTCTTCAAAATCTCTGTTAGAAAATGGTAGTTTGTATGCATTTTCTTTCCATTCCAGCTGGAGTAGAGGAAGCCATAACAGTACAAACTCCTTGTGCCAAGCAATCTAGATATGGTGCCATATGAACATGATCAAATCATCATACTATGTTGTAGTATGTCCATTTATGCCTTTCAAAGTCCCTCCATCACCTACAAAATGCTTGGCACATGCAGCAACATTGTTTCTAGATAATCGAATAACTATAGTAAACATTTCTTAATGGATAGAAACATGTGGCATTAATAAGAAAAAATCAGGAGTGAATACTGTGATACTGAATAGATCCAAAATAAAGCTATATATAACTACCAGAATCTGGGACTCTATAAAAGAACAAAGACCGAGCTAACTAAGATTAGGAAGTTTAGATTAGAGCTGTATAAATAGTGTAAACGATATATTACTTTTACTACCTTCCACCAAGATAAGGGTAACCACTTGGATGTCCTTCTGGTGGTTGGCCTTGCAAGCCCATCACAAGACAGCTCAATTTTCTAACGACTTCAGTGTCTTCACTGAAACTCTCATAGCATCTTCCCCATCTAGGGTCTTTACTGACCTGTTATTATCTTGCAGTACATATGCGGGAAAGAGAAATCGAACCTAATACCTCTTAAAAAGTCTAAGCCCAATCCCATTGGACTACAAGGCCCTTGGAATTCATAGAAAATTATGAACTGAACAACTTTATATTGAGAATAACCCATAAGCAAATGGAGCATGGAAAGAATCTAATAATGGGGAATTTCAAAACTTGCTACTAAAATCAGCATAATTTGTTAATCAAGAAACTTTACAACAGTACCAAGTTGAATCCTTGTGTTATACAGCAAATTTGAATTTTCTAAATCAAATGTGAACCCTCAGTTTCTAAGATGAGATAATGAGGAAAATTAGTATGGGGTAGGCATTATCCAACATAAAACTTGCCTCACTTCCAACTAATGCAGATCTGAGTTACATCATATGCAAGGAACCAATGAACTTCTAATGTTAAATCTAACATATGAAATACAACCTAGAAGTTAAATAAAGCACTTCAGTATTTCACCCAAGATCATGCTCAGATGCTCTTAATATTTTCTTCATTTGGCAGCCACAATATATTGATTCAACTTTAGTTTCCAATTAAAATTTTTTTTTTTCTCAATTTGTGTAAAACTGACATATCAAGCACTTTATGCACCCTCATTATTGTCCATTTTCTATCTCTATTTTTCCACTCTTTTTTGAGTTGAATGAAGTGAGATTTCATAAAACTGTATGTGCACTAGGCAGACTCTAGGAGACACCAACAGTATTACTCCACTAAAAGAAAACAATCACAATTACTCCACTTAAAGACACCAACAGTAGAAAGTTGTGGATACGGCACAATTAAATCAACCTTTGCAACTTACAGCTACACATGGAGCAAAATCATATTGGGCTCCACTAGCCTTCAAGGGCAGTCACAACCCCTATTCTCTTCACTAGATCTGCATCTCTGCAGTACACATTTCCTATCATCCGTCACTCAAAATTTGAGAATCAACTTTACTTCAATTCAGGTGAATCACTACACCTTTCATAATAAATACACGGATAAATGTTGTAAGTACTCATCAATCTACATTCAAACAGAAGTTAATCAAACCTAGTAGCTCCGAGCCCAATAAAGTGGGGGAAAACAATGGCACCATAGACATTGTTGTTCCCATGAATCGCATAAATTCCGTAGATGATCAGAATACCGAGCTGGGTCATACTCAATCAGAGATCCACAGAATACTCACAATCTTGCTTTCCCCAGTCATACTTGATTCATCAAGTGCAAGAGAGTGTCCAGATATTACAAGTCCATCAGCAGGCACCTGAAGGGAATTTAGCAAGCAAGAGAGTACTGATGAATGAAATTAAATCATAGAGTCCAAGAGATATATATAAATGTTGAATAAGAAGAATATAAAAAAGACAAGAGATGTGTTCTATTGATATATTGAACAAACATACAAGCCCCATGTATATAGCAAGCAAACAAACTAGACTAGGACTAAGACTTGGTTCAGTAGATTAATTCTATACAATGAATGCCCCATCTTTTATCAAGAAGCCTCAATAAAGGCATAATAGCACCACTTGACCACAACAAATAATGTGAAACTTTTCTAAATACCTGCAGTTGAATATCTCCTTCAAGGTTGAATTTTCAGCAATCTGCAAGAAACAAAGAACAAGAACCTGTAAGGAAAGTAAACAAATCAAATGCAATTGGTATTGTAAGAACCCAATGATGAGTTTGAATAAAATAACTCCCACCAATTACCAATCTGTTGCACTGCCTGCAGTAGGGGTTTAAGAAGGTTTAAAATAAATAAAAAACTTGACAACTCTCCAGTCCCTCCAACATTCTTCTGCACGTTGCTTTGGCAGAGGTGATTCGAAATACTACCTCCCGTCCGAATCATCAAGGTCCTCATAAAAGACGTGTAGCAATATAAATCTTATACAACTAGCAAACTGAAATATAGTTTAATACAGAATACTGCAAGTAGTCTGGTTTTCTTTGCCAGTATGAATCAGGTAAGCATCCTTGGCAGATTCTCCACTGAATATAAACCACCCAAATCAATTTTAAGTGGGGTAGGCTAAATGGTTATTTTACCAGTCAATGTTGTGAGCTTGTGATGAAACATGAAANAGAAAATTCTATTGTATATTTGTATCCAAAGACCACAGACAGTAAGTGTGCTTGGGGAGAACATTAAATGAAAAAGATCAACCAAAGCTATTTATCTTACATCCTTAAAAAGTAAAGGAGAGGCTATATGTATGTTAAGTCCTTATAAGGTAAAAGGGTGCTAGCTTTAAACAGACAATGGAGTAAATATAACCATGTGGTGCAAGGATAAGACAATTACTTAAAACAGGAAAACCAAGTAATGATCTAACAGCCACCCCAAGACTAAACTTCAGTAGGATTTACAAACAATATATTACAGATTCAAGCAAGTTCCTTACTGACTGAAGGGAAATGCAAGATTGCAAGATAATCACAAAAGAGGTTATAGAAAAATGTGAAATCAAAAGTAAAATCTGAGCCATAAATTATGCATAGCAACAAACAATCTTTAGCAGTTGAGGTAAAGCAGCAAACTTTCCTAGCATTGAGGCTTCTACTTGATTCACATAAAGGGAAAAGATATCGAAAGCAAAGAAAGAAAAGAAAAGCATACTTGAGCGATCATTCTGCATTTCAGCCTATTCTGTTTGGATAGCATAACCAAAGAAATAGAATAGCNTTGGATAGCATAACCAAAGAAATAGAATAGCTAGAGGCACTAGAACTTAATAACAACAATAGTTTGACAATAATCTTTTTTTCTTTTTTGTTTTTGCAATTTATCACTTCAAGATAATCTCCAGTTTAAAAAGAATTAAAAAAAGGAAAACTCATATAAAGCCACCATCAGAAAGTGTGAAAAGATAAACAGAGATAGAACACCTAATGATTTAAAAGTTTGTTTAAATTGCAATGACCTGCATAATGGCAGTACTATCTAAATTATACACAATACCTGTTGCTGGTTACAATGAGTCAAGATAGCAACCAAGATGGGATTATTACAAGTCATATGAAGTGGAGGTAGAAGATAGACATATTCTACAAACGATTTATTCTACAAAAATTATGATAGGGAATCGTTAAGAGTCATGAATGATAACAAAGATTAACAAGCAAGGGAAGAAAATTTTCAGAAAAGAACAACTACGATTTCATTCATGAGGACTCACAAGGGATATAAATAGTTGTCGGATGTCGAGATATCTACTAAGGCATCTAGAAAATACCTTCCCTACGGAGAAAAGGTTAGGGGTCGTTTACTTCATTTCTCTATTTTTCTATTTCCAATCTTCCATTTCCCCATTTCTCCAATTTTCCTTATCCATTCCTCCGGTTTTCCATTTCTCCTAGTAGTAGTAGTAGTAGAAGGAAAAAAGGGAAAAAGAAATAATAATAATAATAATAATAATAATAATAATAATAAAGATAATAATAGTAGTAGTAGTAATAATAATAATAATAATAAAGAAGGAAAAAAAGGGAAAAAGAAAATAATAATAATAATAATAATAATAATAAAGATAATAATAATAAGGAGGAAAGAAAAGGAGAAGAACAAGCAAAGAAAAGGAAAATAATAAAAATAATAAAAATGATAAAAATAATAATAATAATAATAATAATAATAACGAAAGAAAAGGAGAAGAACAAGCAAAGAAAAGGAAAATAATAATAATAATAATAATAATAATAATAAGGAAAAAGGGAAAAAGAAAAAATTTAAGAATTATAATATTAATAATAATAAAATTACCCACTTGCAGTGAGAATTGCCTGCCCTATAGTTGAAGAAAAAAAGGGTAATCCCCTCTATAGTAATAAAGATACAACCTAATAATAATAATAATAATAATAATAATAATAATAATTGTAGAAATAACAATAATAATAATAATAATGGTAGAAATAATAATAATAATAATAATAATAATAATAATAATAATAATAATAATAATAATAATAATAATAATAATAATAATAATAAGAAGAAGAAGAAGAAGAAGAAGAAGAAGAANAAGGAAAATAATAATAATAATAATAATAATAATAATAAGGAAAAAGGGAAAAAGAAAAAATTTAAGAATTATAATATTAATAATAATAAAATTACCCACTTGCAGTGAGAATTGCCTGCCCTATAGTTGAAGAAAAAAAGGGTAATCCCCTCTATAGTAATAAAGATACAACCTAATAATAATAATAATAATAATAATAATAATAATAATTGTAGAAATAACAATAATAATAATAATAATGGTAGAAATAATAATAATAATAATAATAATAATAATAATAATAATAATAATAATAATAATAATAATAATAATAATAATAATAATAAGAAGAAGAAGAAGAAGAAGAAGAAGAAGAAGAACGAAAGAAAAGGGGAAGAACATGCAAAGAGAAGGAAAAGAAAAACAATAATACTAATAATAGAGGTAATAATAATAATAATAATAATAAAGGAAAAGGAGAATGGAGAGGAGTTAGGCAATTGGAGAAATGATTTTATTAAACAAGTTTTCCATTTTCAATTCTTCCACCTCTCCAATTACAGAAAATCCTTCATTTCATTTTGGTAAACGACCCTTACTTTTCACAAAGCTTCTTTCAATTATAAAGTATAGACAACAATACAACAAATAAATCACATCTTACACAGCCAAATCCTCATCATATAGGGGGGTTTGTCTGACAGCTGGTATTGGTTTTGAGGTTTCCCACAATTCACGCCACAAATTACCTAAAAATCAATCAATCAAACATTAGAAAGATAACTATTGCAAGTTTATTCAGACTATTTAGTCAGTTGGCCAAATAAAACCAATATGTAGATAATTTATGACTACTTATAACACTTTAAGTACTACTGACTTTTCCATCACTAATTATCCTTTCCGAAGTAGGAATAATTAAGAAATGCTCCGTATTTGTTTTAATGTATTAGCAGAAATTGGAACTTCACTGATCAAATCACATGTTCTGCAGAGATATCTGACTTTCTTTCTTTCTTTCTGATCAAATCACATGTTCTGACTTTTTAATGTACTCAGTTGGCCTCTCACAGATTAATCACTGCTTTCAGATGTTACATTAGATTCACTAGTATCATTTTTCCATCCAGTCTGATTGAGAACCAGAAAATTAATATTTTGTCATCAATGGGAGTATTGTAATTCACAAACCATACCTTGTTAAGCATATTAGCACTAATCCAGTTTGATTCCTTGTAGATAACCCAAGCCTGATATGGATGCAAAATATGAGTTAACAGTCCAACTATCAATTGCAGAGGTGCAAAGTTTTAAAAAATCCATAAATCACGAAATAAAAAGGTAATATACGTAGGTAATGTAATTCTGATTGTCAGGTTCATGTTGGACTACAATGAAGAGAAACAAACTTGGATCTAAAACAAGAAAGAATTTAGACTTGAAATAGTTTTACCTAGAACTTCAGAGGAATGTAGTGATTGTTCACAAAGTAACCCACAGAGCAACAGAAGATGAGTCTGCTGAGAGTAAAGAATCACAAAGTAAACCAAATCTGTTGAGAGTAAAAAATCGCTACTGAACTATACAATCAAGAAAAGAAGAAAACATCTTCAAGAATCATAGAAACCAGAAACCCAAAAGGCCAAAAATTAGGAACTAGAAATCCAAAAGGCCAAAAATTAGGAATCTAAGCAACAACAGTGGGAAAAAAATTCATGAAAAAATTAGTGAAAAAAGAACCTTCAAAACGGTGGCTCCTCCGCCGTAGATGTCGTACTGCATGCATAAGCCTCCTTTCACGGTCCTCCTTTGACAGTAGTTTGGCGTGATCGTTGTTTAGAGAGAAGAGATGGGAAGGATGCACGGAAAAGGGGTTTTGCTTTTAATTCAAAGAAACAATAGGATTAATTTATAATTTATCGGATAAATTAAATATTTTTCGTTTCCAAAAAAAAGAGCTGACGCAAAGAAGACCGTTTTTTTTTTTTTGAAAACAAGAAGACTTTTTTGCGTCCGTTGAAAACAAGAAGACCTTTTTTTTTTTTTGAAATACACTTTTCGCGTTTGTTCATTTATTACCACTGATGTTATAAGTTATAAAAAATTTTACAAAAACATCGCCACGCGTGTTTTAGTATCTGTTTTTCAAACAATAGATGTTTAAAAAATATTGAAAAGTGGACCGAAATTCTTTACTAAAAAAAATCCTTCAACTTTTTATCTTCCTAGCTATGTGTATTCACAAAATCAAGCGTCAAAATTTTATGTCCATTTTGTTGTTTTAATTTAATTTATTGTAAATTTGGTAATTTAGGTGGACAAAAATTCAAAAGAAAAAAAAATTCCAAATTTCTAGAAATTCTAAAAATTTGTATGGGAGTAGATTTTAAGAAATTTCTTATTCTCCCAAAAAAATTTCAAGACTTTTGTTGAATTTTGTATACCAACATTTGCCTACCTTTAATTTTTAATTTTCAGACAAAAATGTTGTCAGAATTTAGAAATCTAGTAATAAGACTAAAATTGCTTACCTTTTCGACCATTAGTAATCGAACTCTAGTCTCAAGATGAGCTCACAAACAATCATGGAAATCTGGCAGGTGAGTCTGTTGTGCAGCCTTAGAGCATCCTTATCAGTAGAGTTTTTTTCGCGATTATTGGAGAGTTTTTGTAAATGTGATTAGGAAATATAATATGGGAAGAAGGAAAAAAGAAAAAAGAAAAAAGAAAAAGGAAAAAGGAAAACAAAAACAAAAGCCTGACATTTAAAAAAAACCAAAAAACTATAAAGTTAATGCAAATGTCAGAGTGGCGACGCCACTCTGACTCGCCCAGCGGGCGCGTGTGGAACACGCGCCAGCTAGGGACGTGAAGTGCGCCTCACTTGCGCACTTCCGTCCTTTTTTTTTTATAATTCTGCAAAAACAAAGTTTTTGCAGGAGTATGAAATGCCTTAAAAATAACCCTCACATCAGTTGAAGTTCAAACAATGGAGTTTCTTTACTGACATTATCCTTCAATAAATCATTGAGATGGTTGCCCTTAGGCCAACCACAATAGTTAAACTTTGGTGTAGTTTTTTAGGAGTGTGATTAGGAAAGAAAAAATGGGGTGGAGAAAAAAAAAAGTAAAAAATAAAACAAAGAATAAAACTGGAAAAAAAATAAGTGAAAGTATTTACGCGCCCTCTGACCGCGCAAATTGCGCACAATGCACGAATGGAATCACAGAGCAAACAAAGATGGGACCCACAATTTCTGCAAAATCTCATTCCTTGCAGGGAGTCCTCTATTTTTCTCTCTCTCTCTCCATTCTCAGTCATCCAACTCATCTCACTTTTCTTAAATTTTGTGCCAAAACCCACTATTGGGAAAGGCCTTAGAGCATCCCCATATGTGGATTGTTCGCGGGTTTTAAGAACATATAACCTTTCACTTGGGAGGGCCACAGTTATACCGCTTGACCACAAGGTCTTTAGCTCAAGAATCCAACAATCAAATCCTCATTCCGTCACTAGAAACAAGTTTTAAGTGAGACTTCTCATCCACTAGACCAATGACAATTTTTTCACTTTTCTTGTGGCCCACTCTTCTGGTAAACTATAAGAAATCAACTTCATAGTACAAACATAAGAGAAGTACACGAGTTTCTGGTTAATAATTTAACAAGTTTTAATAAATTTGTATTCAACTTAAAATAATATTTTAACACCGTACCACGATATCTAAAGTACTATTCATCTTTAGTAATGTGTTTGAAATCTTCAATCATACATTAATGGCAAAAACTTGTGTGAGACCATCTCACTGTTAGATGGGTCGGGTCGGGACAAGATAAAAATGTACGGAGTAATACTTATACTCACAAATGTCATACTTATATGCTCAAATGTAATACTAATCAAGAATAAAAATTTTGTTATTTATAAGGGTAAATATAATATTTTTAAGTGAAAATACAATACTTTTGTATTTCGATTTAAAAGTATTGCATTTTTCCTTAAAAGTATTATATTTAACCTTATAAGTAAGGGGCACTTGTCAACCTTACTTATTATGAAAAATGTAATACTTTTTCTCTTATAAGTAACAAAAAGTGTATTCCTTATTAATATTATATTTGAGCATATAAGTATGTCATTTGCACATATAAGTATGACATTTACATGTTGCTTCAACTCAATCCAACCCGTCTCACAAATAAAGATCCATGAGACGGTCTCACACAAGTCTGACCCTACATTTATTATATAATTCTTCAACAATTTTATTAAATTTATATAATAAACAATTAATTATTGCCACAAGATACATAAATTTTCAAGCTCACCCTCAAAAGGCAAAGTCTCTCTACACTCCGACTAAACAGGATTGTGGATGGATGAATCACGGTGAATTAGTGACCTCTTAGATGAGAGAAACAATGTTTGGTGTCTACAAGGAGCTCATCACCACATTAAGTGACACTCTCACACTAATAGGGTTCACATTAAGATACTTTGCCGACTAGAATCAACAAAGCACACTTCGAATAAATGCAATCTCAGTGAAGACTTACTCTAATTTGTATGATCATACAACAATACATAAAATCAATCAATGTATAATATATTATCAGGTACCAAATCGACACCATAAAACTTCCCTAAAGTTCTTCCAATCCCACATTCACCTCAAACTAACATCAATATAGATATTTCCACATTGTGGCAAAATGTTAAGCAATTTATCTAAAGACTACATCATGTCGGAACAATGTTAAGAAACTTATTGTTTTTTTAAGGAAAAATTCAATACAAAAGAGCATCAAATATTGTTAAGCCCAATGCAAAGAAAATGATAATGTTCTCTCACTTAATTGCAGTCATCTTTACTGTTTCACGAATTTGTTGATGCTTCCACTTTACCTTCTGTAGACTGGCCATTCTCAGCAACTTTTTCTGAGGCTGGATCAGTGCCTTCTTGCTCTGTAGAAATGAATGGCAATTGAAGTGTGGCGATGAGTTATAAATGATTTGGAAGACATAGCAAATCAGAAATATGGAAGTTTCAGCACCTAAAACTAAAGCAGCTTCTGTGAATGCATAAAGATTAAACTATAACAAAACCTAGAAAACAAGAAAATATTGCAGACAGCAACCTAAGCTTAGCTTGAAAATTCAGTTACCTTCATCATCACTGTCATCAAAGTCATCCCCAACGGCACCATTCCCAAAGTCCATGCCACCGAGGCCACCCATATTGCCAAATTTCTGAGGGTATGCATTAACAAGAATAAAACATTAGAGGAGATACAAAAACGTCAAACGCCCATATGGCCATATCATGTATAGATAATGATGCGGATATGTCTCACCGAGAAATCCATTCCGCCCATATCAAAGTCAGCAGGACCTAAACAAATCATAAGGGCATAACCAATCAAAATCCTGTTATTTTAAAGAAGGAAGAAGAGTTGAGAGATATTATCATATTAATACTGTTGTCTTCATCTTCATCTGCCCACTTGTCCCAATCTACTTTCACATAGTGAGGCGGCTTTCCCTCAGCACGCAATAGCCTGTTCCACCATTGCTTCTCTGCTTTCTCCAAAACACAGAAAATGTTTCTCAAACCAATATTTATCTTACTTTCCTGCAAAATGAAATTGTAGGTGAACAGAAAAGTACTAAAACCAAAGGAATTCGACGATTCAAAATTTATATAACACGTTTCAATCAAGAAAAGTCCATACCTCAACATTGACTTTGTCATTAAGTTCAAGTTTCAACTCATAGAGATGGTTTTCTGCCCCAGCTGAAGCTGAGAATGTAAAAACCCCATCTGGCTCAAGACTCACCTTTGGCGTTTTTGCATCCGGCAGCAAAACAGAAATATAAACCTTATCTGCTCTCTGTGCCCATTTAACCTCAGGATGCCGACTACAAAATCAAAGATCCTCCTTAAACAAGGAACAAGCTTACACCCACATTAGAAAAAAATAAACGGAGCATCAATATCAAACATTAAACAAAAGATTTTCACATGTATGTCCAAATGCCTGTGCAACAGGAAAGCATCAATATGTACACAATACAGGTGAAGGGAGAATGGGGAATCACAATCTTATTTAGAGCTGTATATGTTTTATTACGATTCCAAAACCCATTAATAAACAGCATTTCAATAATGTTAGACAAAACTACGCAATAAACAGTGCATTAGCCAAAACCAATTGATAATCAACAAAATTTCCATAACGGATTATGCATATCAGCAGATAAAACAAACCGAAATGACTGTCAATATTCTTATTCTTATCCAATATCCAACTAGTTGAATCTAAGAGCAAGTGCATTGGCATAGAGCATGAATCAAACTGCGCTTCAACAAATGCATTCTCAGCTTTTTCCACAGTGCATTAATTACAGTGTAAAATGTTTACAGTAATCAAGCCGACATAAAAATGCATATTAAGATCATGATAGCAAAATAAAATCAGAAAGTTGCATGATTACCTCATTTCTCTGTAAGAATCTACAGCGCGAGAGTAATGAAAACCCTAGTAACAGAGCGTACGGGGATGGCTCTCGACTAAAGTCATCACGAATTCTGCAATGAAAAACTGAAAAATGCTTATTTCCCCCTCATTTTCATCCTGCTTAATATTACGAAAAAATTAAATGACTCACTAAATAAAATAAATAAATAAATTTATGGGTAAAAAATATTATTGATAATAGTTAAATTCGCGATTTTTAACTACAAAAATCATGTTCCATTTTTCAGAATTGTGACGCATTTAACAAAATATAATTATCAAGTTACGATCGATCACACCTTTATAAGCAATGCACTAATAGGGCGTTTGGTTGGGAGGAGGAAATTAGGAGGGAAAGGAATTGTAAGTCGGTGGAATTGAAATTCAATGAATAAGGTAAGAATTGAAATTACAGTGTTTGGTATGCAGGAATATGAGTACAGGGAATTGAAAGGTAAAAAGCGACAAAATGATTAAAATGCCCTTAGGTTGTAGTAGATGTTGTAATAATAATAATAATAATTCTTTCGAATAATAATAATAAGTATAATAATAATAATAATTCTTTAAAAAAATAATAATTCTTTCAAAATTATAATAATAATAATAATAATAATAATAATAATTCTTTCAAATAAAAAAATAAAAATAAAAAAGACAAAGGTTATGAAGGGAGGGGCAAAATTGTCTTTATACCAACAAATTGCCCTTCCTGTCCACCGAATTGCAATATAATTCATGAGGTGTACCCCATGAATTGCAATTCATCATTTGGAGGGAATTGCAGTTCCCTCCAACCAAACAATGTAGTTTGGGAATTCAATGAATTGCAATTCCTCCCGATCTACATTCAACTAAACAGGCCATAAATGTCATTTAATGTGGTTGATATTGGTCAAATATGTCTAATCTGTTTGGCTAGAATTGTGGTAGTTAGCTTTATAAAGGTGTCAATCACATTTTCTTTTCTTTTATATAAATCTAAGTTTTTTTCATTTTCGCCATATTATATCCTAAATTTAATAAATTTGTTTTCAAATGTATCAAAGAAGGCAAATCTGTAGAAAAAGTGATTTGTTGTGCCCGTTGGCCTTTTAGCTCCTAACCGGTGATTGGTATTTTGCAGGAAATCTATAAACAGAGAATAGAGGCAAGGAGAATAGGAGAGCATTTTTATTCATGATCATTGTATCTTTACAAGTGGGAAACCCCAATATATATAATGTACAAGTAATAATAACAATACTAAGTATGGTGATCGTTACAACGGTTACACAAATAATGGCCACATAAATATATTTATTATAACACTCCCCCTTGGACATTATTCGTTCACGATCTTGCCTGGTTTAAAAATTTGCTAGGAAAACCCTGTGGGAAAAACCTAGACATAAAAAGAGTACAATGTATATGAATGGTATATTCAAATACTTTCATACCTTGTTAAAAACTTCACTAGGAAAACTATGTGGGAAAAACCTAGGTGAAGAAAAGAGTACATGATATATATTGTCCTGGTTGCCTCATTAAAAACCTTACACTAAGAAACCCAGTGGGACAAAACTTAGTTAAGGAAAAGAGTACAACCATAACTTTTTGCGTTTAATCTTCAAGATTTGTAAAAGTTGGTGGTCTTCTAGACCAATAATTTATGTGTATGTTGTTGCTCCCCCTGAAGACAACAATCTTCCTGATTGCCTCGTTAAAAACCTTAACTTAAGAAAACCCGATGGGAAAAACTTAGTTAAGGGAAAGAGAGTACAATCATAAGCCTTCAGGGCATAATCTTCAGGATTTCGAGGTTCGTCTATTTAAGTATTTATTTGCAACTTTCTCCTCGTTTATTATATCATACTCATGTTTCGTTAAAATCACACTAGGAAAACCCAATGGGAAAAACTAGTGAGGAAAAAGAGTACATGGTATATAGGTTGCAAAAGAGTACAATTGTTGGTCCATTTAAGGACCCACCCAATCTTCAGGATTGATTTAAGTAAATGTAGTCCAACATCTCCCCCTGAAGATAACAATCTTCGATTTCTACATTGCTTAAAGTAGAATAATTGTTTCAAAAGGAGCGTAGAGGAGATGATATGGCAATCTTCAGGATTATCACTATAAATTAATATTTTATACAATGTTTCTCGTGACTCATCTGGGGTTATGTGGGTTGAATATAGCCAATATTCTTTAACCATACCCACTTAAAGGGTTGAATATAGCCAATATTCTTTAACCATACCCACTTAAACCATGCTTTTATTATCCTCTCATAAGGTAGTGAAGGTAGAACATGCATAAACCAAGTGATCTATGAGAAACAAACATTTAGAACATGCATAAACCAAGTGATCTATGAGAAACAAACATTGGTTTATCGCATATCTTTACTAAAGGATATTTGGAGCACTAGGAGTTATAAGTGATTTCATTATAAGGACAATGTCAGTCCTAATACGATCACGGAACTTCTGGTTCTTCCATAATGTTCCAATAATAATGAAGTAATGGACTTTAAGTCCCTGAATGTCCTTAGTATCATTTTTGAGTCTAAACGGTTCATTATCTTCTTCAAGAGATATAACCGTTAGTGTGATAAGTCAATCATACATATCTATATGAAATCCTTCTAAAAATAGACTGATTGGTGTATAAATTCCTTTCAAGGAAATACTCGATCTGCAGGTCGAGGTGATAATTGGTTTACCAAGTCTTTTCATTTCTAAAATTCGTTTTTGGAACTAATACCATTATGCTCTTTATGATTCAATAAGTACTACTGTATATTTTGATTTTTTTTATTTTCCTACTTCGGGAGGAAATTACTCAGTTAATTGCTTTACTATTAAGTAAAGGCTTTGTATTTCGACAACAAACATGTTGTAATTATAAATCCATCAAGGATCAAATTTAGTAATACTATGCTCATTTACAATTCAATAAAGAACAGTAGTACTTATGGTACATATTATCCCTTCTAAATGAGGGTAATAACTCCATTCGTAATTCTTTAACGAATTCATAATGACACATAATTCTTTCTTCAAAAAGGAGAATTACTCAGTCAATTATGATCTGTGCTAAGGTCATATAAAGACCATACCGTCCAGTGACCTTATTGTCATATGGTCAAGACGTTTATTAGCTGCATATCTAAGTTTATTCTGCCATTTATCTTGTATAGCGGAACTTAATGTCATCGTACATGGGAGATTTGATCAAGGGTTTCTGCGTGAACCCATGTGTTACAAGCACTCGCTATTATACCACATTATCTCTTTCGTAAAAAACAACCATTTGTAACCAACAGGGTTATCATTCAATGGTGTACATTTATCAAGAGAATTTAGCGAGTCGAGCTATGCCTTTACTTGCTCCTTTAAATATTAAATAATGAGGATGCTTCTAGCACCTCACCTGGATCCAGTTTATTTAAATGAGCAACTATATAGGCGTGTGTTGTCGACAACTATATAATTTTCTCCCAAAATCATGACAATTTTTAACCAGATCGTTGACATTTCCCAAATATTAAGATCTGATTGTTCCGCATCCCTAGTATTAAGTTTGTTGGTGCACCTTACTAGGGTTTTCGTCATCTGGACGAACGTCTTCAGGACATAATTCCTTTTAAGGCAAAAGTGACAATGTTTCTTTGCTAGCATTATGTTTCATATCTCTTAAACCGATAGATCTCCTTAGGGCGTCAAGGAGTATCGAGATATATATTATTTGGTCCAATTTGGGGATCATAAATGGGACCTTGTCACTCTTTTCTGATCAACATGATCAGTGTATATATATACATTATTGGTATATATTTGGCAAATTATTTGCTAATATCGCAAATAGACTATCTACTGAACTTCTGGTTCAGTTTTACTAGTACGTGGATGATTATAATGAAGATCATTCCATTTCATGGGATTTCTCGGCATTTAAATTTGGGTATATCTCCCCCTAATGCCGTGAAACTGATCTTCAGTATGTAGTCAGCGTATCTATTGATTCCTTATCATGGGCTTTATGTAAATATATGGAGTTTTATAGCCTATAAAAGATACGCAAATTGTGGTAATATAGCAATTGGACTGCACNGGGTTATCATTCAATGGTGTACATTTATCAAGAGAATTTAGCGAGTCGAGCTATGCCTTTACTTGCTCCTTTAAATATTAAATAATGAGGATGCTTCTAGCACCTCACCTGGATCCAGTTTATTTAAATGAGCAACTATATAGGCGTGTGTTGTCGACAACTATATAATTTTCTCCCAAAATCATGACAATTTTTAACCAGATCGTTGACATTTCCCAAATATTAAGATCTGATTGTTCCGCATCCCTAGTATTAAGTTTGTTGGTGCACCTTACTAGGGTTTTCGTCATCTGGACGAACGTCTTCAGGACATAATTCCTTTTAAGGCAAAAGTGACAATGTTTCTTTGCTAGCATTATGTTTCATATCTCTTAAACCGATAGATCTCCTTAGGGCGTCAAGGAGTATCGAGATATATATTATTTGGTCCAATTTGGGGATCATAAATGGGACCTTGTCACTCTTTTCTGATCAACATGATCAGTGTATATATATACATTATTGGTATATATTTGGCAAATTATTTGCTAATATCGCAAATAGACTATCTACTGAACTTCTGGTTCAGTTTTACTAGTACGTGGATGATTATAATGAAGATCATTCCATTTCATGGGATTTCTCGGCATTTAAATTTGGGTATATCTCCCCCTAATGCCGTGAAACTGATCTTCAGTATGTAGTCAGCGTATCTATTGATTCCTTATCATGGGCTTTATGTAAATATATGGAGTTTTATAGCCTATAAAAGATACGCAAATTGTGGTAATATAGCAATTGGACTGCACACTAAGAATAGGAACGCAGAATGGGAAATGTTTACACATACTAGGTTGATGGGGGATTGATACTGATATGCACTTTGCTAGATTTGAAAATATATCAAGTATGATGTCCCCAAAATCATCAATACCTGGTTGGGTCTTACACGACATTTTGGCAAACCAAATGATACTCATAAGTAGGGTATGATTTCTCAAGAGTGCCGAAATAGCTTTTAAGAAAATTAAAGCAATGAATGTCGTATAAGATGATGTGGATAATTTAGTTTGACTCAGATGCATACAATATCGAGAGAAAATATATATTTTTAATTTCTTATTCCTCTTCTTATTACCAGAATGATCTTACTGATGATTATTCATATCGGGATGAACTATCACTATTGAGGGATAGTGATCTTCATAGATCATGCATGTAACCCCTCGGTTTTTCCAACAAAGTTAGGATTCGAAAAATATTTTTTAGGCTATAATATTTATGAGATGATCTCTCGGTACTTCAGAAGGAGTTTTATAAGTAAGACTAGTTATTAACGAGCTGCGATCTACGTACCGGTCCCGAACCGTAAAATTTTTAAGAACGTATATACGATTCGAATTTTCCTAGAAAATGGATTATTAAGTATGATACGATTAAGCCTGAACTTTCTATTTAGTTCAAGTGGAAATTTAAATAGACTGTAAGGGGTAAATTGTTACGAACTCTGTACCTATATTTCGCGAGATACCGAAAAATTCCCAATTCTGGTGATTTGCGACGGGATCATTTTTAGGATAATTTTGGTATTAGAATTTTCCCGAATTAAGTTATAATCCTCCGAGTATTCATCTGATTTAACCATAAACTGGCCAAATAAGTTGTGATCTTCCTAGAGGCTCCATAGGGTATTGACAAGTGGCAACCAAAATCTAGCCAAGATCCATAGGGTATTGACAAGTGGCAACCAAAATCTAGCCAAGATTGGATCATTAAATACAAGTGGCAACCAAAATCTAGCCAAGATTGGATCATTAAATTCCATGACATAAGGGGTATGGTGCACTTGCACTTGATTGCTTAATTAACAAGACAAATTCACATCATCATCTCTCACTCTCCCATTCCATTTTCGAAACTACACCATTAGGAAGAAGAAGAAAAATTAGTTTGGTCTTCCATTGTGATCAAAGAGCTCCTAAGCATTCTTCCAACCCAAGAGACTAAGTGTAGGTAAGACCCTAGACTTTGTTGGATTAAATCATCATCTCTAGAACTTAAGTGTTAATGTTTGGTGCATGAAAAATATTGTTATTGTGGTGATATTTTTAGGGTCTTTGAACTCAAAGAAAGGATCTAGCAACTTCTCGGCTTTGAAATCTTCATCAAGGTAAGGAATCCCTTAAGTTGGTTTAGTCACTTGAAGGTGAACAAATGCTAGTAAATTATATGACTAGGAATTTTTACGTGGAAATTATGTGTTAAGTTCGTGGATCTACAAGTTAGCCTAAGAAACTACACTTTGAATTTTTGGTAATTTTTGTATACATGTTCATAGCTAATTTATGCATGTATATGTTGAATTTATGCCCATATAGGCTTATACTTGTGAAAATAGTGAAAAGAAATCAGGATAGATTCTGGCAGTAACTTCCGAGATTTATTGGGAAAAATTGGTAAGGTATTTTGATACTATTTTTTTAGGCATGTAGTTCTATAAGTGTAGAACCCGCATATAAAATTTCATAATGATCGGAGTAGTATAAGTATGGTTTTCGAATTTTTTCCAAAACTGGTCCAGAGAGAAAAATATTCTGGACAGCACACTGCCAAGGGCAAAAAGGGAATTTTCTGTGTTTATTCGTGGATCAAAATGACCAAAACTTTTTATGGACATCAAGTACTATAAGTTGGGGTTCTACCATAAAAATTTCAAGTGAAAAAGAGTTAGGGAACTATTTTTACCGGCTCAATCTTTCGGACTGCGCCAACTGAAATTTCTGGCAGATTTGACGCGGACTCGTTTTCGACTTGTTTTTGACCCGGTTTTTCCCCGATGTTTTTAACCCTGAGTGTTGCGATGTTTTGAAAGCCTACGGGCATCCGGGTGAATTTTTGAAGGCCCAAATATTATTTTTGTGCATTATATTTATTAACTTGGAAAGTATTGTGTTTTGAAAATTATTGTGTCTCCTGTACTCGAATTTCCATAACGAGACTAACACTAACCAAAGTGTGTATTTTGGGGAAATATATTTGATCAAGTGTGATGATTATGGAGTCGTGTGATAATAATGAATGGTGAGGGAGTCTGTATGATTAATCTATACTGCAGAGCGAAGTTTCTTCGCTGAGTGAATGGTGAGGGGTCTGTATGATTAATCTATACTGCAGAGCGAAGTCTATTCGCTAGTGAGATTGTGATGATTCCTCATCGCTGGTGGTGGAGTTAGATTCATGCAGAGCGAAGTCTATTCGCATGATTGATTCATACTGCAGAGCGAAGTCTATTCGCTGAGTGATGAGTGAGATTTTGTATGATTGATTCATACTGCAGAGCGAAGTCTATTCGCTGAGTGATGTGTGAGAATTTGTATGATTGATTCATACTGCAGAGCGAAGTCTATTCGCTGAGTGATGAGTGAGATTTTGTATGATTGATTCATACTGCAGAGCGAAGTCTATTCGCTGAGTGGAGTTGTGAGAACTAACTGTCGGGTGTATCGAACAGTAATATGGGTGTTGTGTTCTCACGTGTGAATTAATGGCCGTGTTATGTGCCGAAGTTACTTATATAATGTGGTATTGCTTGTTGTTAGAATAATTGCAGGTAGACTGCGACTGTTGGGCAACGTTATTCTTACCCTATTTATTATTAATTGTTGTTTTTAAAAAACCTTTGTTTACTTTCGAGTGACAATGGATGTCCTTACTTAGCTGTCGCGCTAACTACACTTCATTGTGTCCTTTAATAGCGTGGGTCTAGCGTGGGCCCCTGTGGCCGATGAGCTCGGAATAGGATGGGAGTCGAGGTTGAAGACTACTCTATCCTAGAATAGACACCCTGGAAGAATTATTTCCATATGTATTAAGTTGGAACATTGACGTGGTTATTCGATGTTGTAAGTTTAGCCTTAGCGTTTGGGTATAGGAGAGATACCTAAGCGTGGCGGTAACACCTAGTTTTCTGCTGGTTAGACGCTTCCGCAATGTATTGTATTATTAGGGATTTTGTAATAAATCCAAGTGGTGAAAATTGGGGTGTTATAATGCATTCGTTCAGAATATTTGCAATAGTATTACTATCGTAATTTATAGAGGAATAACCTATCATTTCTAGGGTAGATAGAACTGATAGGGTAAAAGTGAGGCTCGACCAGAGCTCTCAAAAAGGAACCTTAGAAAGATCATCCGGAAAGGACCATAAAAGGCTACCAACCTTAGAAAGATCATCCGGAAAGGACCATAAAAGGCTACCAGTATGCTCTGACCAACACATGCAGGACCATAAAAGGCTACCAGTATGCTCTGACCAACACATGCAAGTTATGTAGGCAATGCAATGTAGTTGGTTTTAACAAGGTATTGTTCCTTTAGGTTTAGAGCTTTTGGGTAGAATTGTCTCATGACAAAAAAAGAAGAAAATATTATAATTTTCATCTGTTGTTCATGCTCCAAGAATAAAGCATTGCATTATTTACCGTAATCACAGAGAGAATTGATTTTTGAGAAAATCGTAAGTGAGATTCTTGGATATCTCATGCTATTGTTATGGCATGATTTGATATACTCTTATTATATCAAAGTATGATTTAATAAAATCTTATTAAATAAAAAAATATGATTCTTAATAATCTTTAACATTAGGAAATAATGTGTTTATTGAATATTGAATATGTATAAATAGAGGACCCTTGCTACATGAAGGGATATCATTTCTATTCCATCTTCACAAAAAAATGGAGCTTTCAAAAGTTGGGGATAAAATCTCAAAAGGCCAGTTGCCTGGACCAGCAATTGCGTCAGCTGTTCAGGAGGCAATAGGCGAAGGGTGAAAAACTGGCTCAGAGAAGATCGTATTATCCCCCTTCAAGCAAGAAACGTCCATAAACGGTGACGTTTCAATTAATTACTCACCATTGTCTATAAATGGCGACGTTTCAATTGATTACTCACCATTGTCTATAAATGGTGACATTTCAATTGATTACTCACCATTGTCTATAAATGGTGATGTTTCAATTGATTACTCACCATTGTCTATCCAAAAACAAGAGAAAAAGGAGCAGAAGTTTAAACATCAAGAAGATGATGGGAAGGTGAGCCGTCATCCTAATGAGAAGGTGAACCGTTATCCTAATGAGAAGGTTGAGGATAACTTTGCAATGGTGAAAGGCTACGGTGGATAGTTGGACGAATGAAGTCGCAATCCAACTTGAAGTTTATTATTTTGCTGTTTTGAATAATAAAAGATGTAAGTTGGATTTCCAACAAAAGGGTTTGATCATTGTTGTCCAAAAAATGCCCAATGGTTTATAAAACAATGATCTATGAGTTGGGCTATATAATAATAATATAAACTTTATTGGCTTTGTATAAATGATTGAGTTCAAAGAAAAGAATATTGTGCTGCATGATTGGGCCTGGCCCAAAAACCATTGAAAAAAAAATAGGGAGCCATTTGATCTGGTTATTCTTTTAGATCAACCCTAGCAGATTCAGCAGCCATTCAAACTCCCAGAAAAACAGAACGAGAGAAAGAAATAAATGTGAGGGGTGGAGAGATAACGACGCCGGAGAAGGAGACCTTGTCGACCGAGAGCCGTCGGTCAGCGCGAGTGCCACCGCCGACGGTCGCCAGCACCGCTGTAGGCCGAGCAGCGCCGTTTGCAGCCACCACCGCCGAACGCGGTATATGCCGACGCCTGCACGCCGGTCGTCATCTCCACCGCCGCCGACGCCTCCCTTGTCGGAACGCCGTACAACCAACACCGTTAAACCACAAGTGGATCGAAGCCATTGCCGCTGTCACCACTTTTCATCGGAACGTAGCCAGCGGAAACGAAGCCATTGGCGACAACCAGGACGCCGATCAGGACAACGGCGGCGATAGGCCAGCCAGAAAGCAGGTTCCGATAATTTTCTCAGTTAAAAAAAAAAGATTTTTTCACAAAGTTTTAATTTCTCCAAAAAACTCTGTTGTGATTTGGAATCTGGAATGATATATGAACATATATACATTCGAATTTTATTTTTATTTTAGAAAAAAAAATATACGATATGAGAAATATATGTATACAGGATCCATACTATTTATTATTTTAGGAAAGTATTTTTATATATTTCGAATAAAAGATCAGGCATCCAAGCAGATTCCAGAATTGCCGCCATCGAGTTCGATCGCGTAGTGCCGTCGCGATCACAAAAACATGTGGAATACTAATATAAATATGTATTCTGAGAATTGATTTTAATTTCAGCTAGTATTTGAAAAATTTGTACAAGAAACAATATGTATATCCTCAGATACAGATGATGTATGCCAAAAAAAATATTTGCGAGAGAAAAGAAAATTGTGAGTAAGCATACTGTAAAATATATACATATACACTCGATGAATTCATGTGGATAATAAAAAATGCATAAGAAACTATATGCTAAGAATTCATATATGTATAACACCATAAGGCATATAAGCTCATTATAAAAACCACAGATTCAGAAAAAACTTATAAAATTATTGTTCACCACGGTGTATTTAAGCGTGTTGATAACGTGTTGAAAAAGTGATTTGTTGTGCCCGTTGGCCTTTTAGCTCCTAACCGGTGATTGGTATTTTGCAGGAAATCTATAAACAGAGAATAGAGGCAAGGAGAATGGGAGAGCATTTTTATTCATGATCATTGTATCTTTACAAGTGGGAAACCCCAATATATATAATGTACAAGTAATAATAACAATACTAAGTATGGTGACCGTTACAACGGTTACACAAATAATGGCCACATAAATATTACTTAAAAGACAAAACCTGAAGATTGGATCTTGAGAGGAATATCAGTTGTACTCTTTTGCAATATATGAATATATGCATACCATGTACTCTTTTCCTCACTAGATTTTTTCCCACAGGGTTTTTCTAGTGTGGTTTTTAACGAGGCATGAGTATGATATAGTAACCTTAATAAAGAGGATGACATTGCAAAAAAATATGCCCTGAAGGCTTATGGTTGTACTATTTTTTTCTTAATTAAGTTTTTCCCTTAGGGTTTTCTTAAGTTAAGGTTTTAATGAGGCAACCATTAGTATATATGATTTCATAAATATCATGTACTCTTTTCTTCAACTAGGTTTTTCCCACGAGGTTTTCCTAGTGAAGTTTTTAACGAGGCATGAATATATTTTATACGATACCTTGTACTTTTTTCTTGTATAGGTTTTTCCCACTGAGTTTTCCTAACAAGTTTTTAGCGAGACAAGTTTGTGACCAAATAATGTCCAAGGGGGAGTGTTATAAAGCAAAATTGATGGTGGACATTATTACAATGTTTGTAACATATGTAACCAATGTAACCGACACATTTATTTAGTCATTATGTATATCATTATATTCATTGTATTATATATATGTCTCTACCTTTGGATGATGGATAATAGAATCTTTGGCTTTATCTCTCTTACTTTGTGTTTACCTTTCTCCCTGCAAATTTCATAATCATGTAATCATGTTTGAGCTAATGGTAATCTATATAAATCAATCACATTTTCAAACATACATTAAACATGACGGAAGACTTTTGGGTGTAAACACTCAAGACAAAATCATTATACAATGGGCTATTGACATAATGTATATTTTTAATATATTAAAAATATATTTTTAATACATTAAATGCTCATTTTTTAATGTACACTATTTGTGTACTGACGGTTCATTATTTAGTATACTAAAAAAAATAAACATTTAGTATATTAAAAAAACATTTATTTATGATTCATGGTGCAACCACACTATAATTTACCCTCAAGACGTGGGCCAGCATGGAAAATATAAGTATGTTCTACTAAAAATCTTCACATAATCACATATAAGCTTCTCTTCAAAGTTTGGCCCATTTGACTTTATTATATGTGTCCCCATTTAACTCTTTAGTTTTTTTAATGTCTGGTTGTACTATAAATTTTATTGATTATTCAATTCTGATTATATATTATGAGCAACTGAGCAAGTGTATAGTTATAGCTGATCTTTTTGAACAAGTACAAAATATACTATATAGTTCAAGTTTTTATGAGCTTGTTTAGTTGTTTATAGTGTATAGTTATAGTTGAACTTTTTGAACAAGTACAAAATATACTATATTGTTCAAGTTTTTAATACATATTCTATGATATGGTATTGGGTATTTGAACCAGACAAAATAATTCAAAATTGTTGATAATTCAACATGTCATTATCATTCACATTAGCATGACACACAACCACCCTACTTCTCAACTTCCACATAAATTAATAATAATTTGTTATAGAATAAATAGTATGTGAGATAATTTCACGCAAAACATGTAATATATATATTCATCATCGATGATGATTTGTCAAAGTCATTGATTGGATAACTATTTTACTTGAACTACCCCGACAAGCCTGTAATGAGATTAAAAAAATAAATTATAATGATCTCAAGTTGGGATGGTATATTTTGGAGGACCTTTTAAAGAGATTTTATCCATTGTTGATTTTAAATCTTTTAGATATCTTGAGATACAGAAGTTAACGATTTCTATTACCTTATTCTACTTTTATTGTCGTTTTATGTTACTTTTATTCCAAACCAACTATCATTTTGACAACTAAAAAGCAGACAAATAAACATAAGAATCGAAATTTTTGTCATTTGTGTTTAGTCGTCTAATTTGTATTTTAACTTTTGAAGAAAATAAAATCCATAAATTGTGTGCTAAACATGTTCCACTAAACGGATGCTAATTGAGATGACGGCACTGCATTTACTCACCTAACTCTGCGTGCTCATCAAGAAAAACACAGTTTGTTTTCCGGGTACTACAGATTTCAAAAATTAATATTTATAAATTGTGTTGTAAGGCAATCTCACGAATTAATATATGTGAGTAGAGTCAAATCGGTCAATATTAAATGTAATATGTTTGTTACTTATAAGAAAAAATATAATACTTTTAATAAAAAATATAAAATATATAATACTTATGTCATCAAAATTATTACGTTTTCTTTTATAAGCAATATAAATATTTTATTTCTAATTAGCATTACATTTAATATTGAACCGATGGATAAGGATCCGTGAGACGGTTCCACACAAGTTTTTGCCTCAGTAATATGATTTCCAAAAAAATTTACCATCACTATCCAAATGTGCTCATAGGTTCTGGGTAAAATTCACAATAGATAATTCTTGATTACATCTTTGTAATCGGTAAGTCAATTTTCTAATTAACTTGATTGTTATTTCTAAATATAATATTTAGTAATGTAGTTCCGTGTCAGTATTGTATTCACTTACACCATTAATGAATTTACCCATCACATATTCAAATATTGTACTTGATCTATATTACTCACCACTATAAATATTCATCTTCATAAATTTTAGGAATAATTATAAATTACAAATAAAATTATTAAATTATCAATTACACACGAGTTTAGCTATTATAGTGGATGAATTCTAGTATAGATAGCATTACTACATAATTATATATAGTATCATTACGATGAGAACTGAATATTGTATTGATTCAATTGAACAATTACAATGATGAGGAATAGGAGATATATATACAAGGGGAGTCTCAGGTAGAGTAGGATAGCTAGTCCTAACGTGACTCAAACTCAGAGAGTCCTAATAATTACATCTACAAAGAATGTATGTAAATATCATTCTTTATCAGACTATCTTTCAAAAATCATTATTTATAAGACACCACATATGTTTCATTCGTCTTGCCTTAATGTAGACACGTAGCTTAAAGAATCTTTTATCTTTGAATCAGTTTCAAAAAGAGACAATCATGAAGACTTAGTTGATTGCCCCTTTTTTTTGCAGTTGGGTTTGATCATTCATTTTAAAGTCAGGAGATCTTGATCGATCAGATGATACAAAAATGGAACGACTCATGATTTACCTGACCTCCTTCCGATGTTATGAGATCTTATGATATGATTAGTCAAATTAAGTTTGAGATACGCCTAATATATTATAAATTTTTTTTTGAGAATGAGAGAAGTGCATTCGTCGCCACGTACTATTCGAAGTTCCATATGAAAATAATGAAATAAATTCCGTTCTTGTGTAACAATACGCAAATCATTAAAAAACAAAAAACTTTACTATGAAGAATGGACCATAAGTTGATGCCAAAATCGTATAATGTTTATTATTCCATTTAATAGGAAGAAAAATGACAACGACTGATAACGAATGCGTAGCCTTAGCTTGTTTTATTTCATCTCCTCATCTACTTTGCACTTCTACTCGCACTATATTTGAACCGCAAGTGGGATATATTCCGTAGCCCCATTTAATGCACGGTGCATAGTATTTTAGGTTTAATAGGGTATAATTTATGGTTCATGTTATTAGTTGGGGATGCCTTTATGTCTGTCTCCATGCTGCATAATAAATTTTGACCATTATTGTTAGTTTGTTAACCTCAGCCAAACATAACATGCATGAAGAAATTTATATAAAACTTTTATTGGAAAGACTGTGGATAAGAAATATCATAAAAATATGTGGTATTAAAAAGTGTATACATATTGATTAATGGTGATATTATGTCTTTTTTTTTTTAATTCTTCTTCTTCTGTTCTTTTTTTTTTCTTTTTTCCAGTGTTACGTAATTCTTATCTATTTGCTAGTATAAAGTATTGCTACTTACCATATATACCTAATTGTTAACACAACAATACATTAGGCAATTTGAAGTGTTATATGGAATTTAATTTGTATAGCATTTATCAAAGGTTCAAATTCCTTTAATCAAGGATAACTCATTTTGTCCCATGATCCAATCTTCTCAAGGTATTGGCCCTAATCATCTCCACTGATTGAGGAGGTAATTCGAAGTCTACTACCTGATTAAGGATAAAGAAGATGACGAGATGTCCTTCACCGAGTCGATGAGAAATAAGAGGCCGGATATGATATGGTGTCTACCGTCTGGTTAGAGAGAGAAGGATAAAGAAAATGAATTATCGATGTTCATTTCACTAAGTAGGTACATAGTGCCAATGACCTTGTGGTCTAGTGACACCCGGTTGCACCTCCACGTGGAAGGAAGTGGGTTTGAGTCTCAGTGGAGGCACTGTTGTCACCTACACCCAACCCTACGGAGCATTTGAAATTATTTAAATCACAGTATTTCAATGGTTCATAAACATTTACATTCCACAATATTGTTAGAGTGTTAGTCCAAGATGCGGATCATAGGGTGAAGACTGAGGGGCTTCGAGTGATGATATAGCGGATAACAATTCAAAAAGTGCATTCACATCAGTTGAATTAACAACACAGTTAACCAAACATATTAAACACGAAATGACGTATCATATATTCATATTAAATAGTGAGACGATATTAATGTATGGTCTCTTGCCAATTGCCATATGGACCTCTCCCCTTATTTTCCACGTATCACAGTTTTAGTAACGTACGCAGGCCGCCGCTTGGATAGGTGGGTAACTAGACAATAGAAAAAGAACAAAAGAGTTTTAATTTTGCACGGCTTTTACATTGCTTTACAACTGAACGTCTGCCATGCTTTCACGGAAAATATTGAAAAAATTGCTGCCATTTGAATTAAAGCCCCATCTACAATATTGGAAATGGAAATTTGAGACCGACTTCCATTTACGTCGTGATCTTTGATTCTTTCATTGTGGCGTTTCCGTCTCTTGACGTCACGCATGACGTCTTTGATTGTGGGCCACATTCTTGTCCTCTGTATATCAGTATCTGTCTCACCCTGCCTGGCGTTTTAAAACTTTTTTAATACCGCATTCAGTACTAAAAGTGATACGTCATTGTTTGGTGTTGTTGATATTGCGCCAAGAATAATATAGATTATTTTTATAGATTTAATTAAACTTGGGTCTGAATTAATAAACCCAGTGAATTAAGGAAATAATGAAGGAATAAACAATATAGCGAAAGTGACAAAGAATGAGATAAATTCGTATTAATGGGTTATAAGATGATTATAAGGGATACGTCAAACTATTACAAATATTTTAGAATGTCCAGATGAGACAAAAGAATGTGCTTGCTGCTCCCGCGAAAATGGAGAGTTATTATAACAACTTGAATCGCGCCCAACCCAACACCCCATCGCCCAACCAACACCCAAGCCCTCCTACCCGAGCCCCTTGATTGCCTGAGATTACGATACTAATCACATAGCATTAGTTTATTTGTGGGTGATGCGGATTGACTCGACGAAGTCTAATTGAAAGAAATTACCAACCACGTGGTTTGGCATCTTTAATTGGACGAAATTACTCTTGACTACAAAACAATTGAGGAAACAATCAGCATAGTCACTGTCAAATAGCAATCTCAGTCGCAAAGCCATACTTTTTTTTTTTTTTTTTTTGACAGTATTACCTGTATTGTTTTAATGTGTTTGTCTAGGGAATCAGTGGACGTCATTACTCATTACTACATTTCTTATATTACTTTACGACTTATTTTTTGCATTATATATCTATAAATTGGTTAATTAATAAATAGTATGATTTTTAGGTGACGACAGATTTTGGCAGTGGTGCGTATAAAGTGAAAGAATTTCATATTGACAAGGTTATATGAATTGTCTCACTGATTAGTCTAAATTTAAGTTCAAGGCATTAAGTTTGGAAGGTCAACTTCTAGAAGACTGAATTATTGTTGAGAACAGGTTAGAGACATGCTAGCCGTTTTACGAAAAATAAACTAGGGTGTTCTACACATATCCACCATATTATGGCGTCATTGTTATTTGACAATACTTATACATTGCATAACTGATTAATTATATTCACCAACTAGAAATCGCTACGTCACTCTTTAGTCTTACCTACGTACAACTTATCATTATAGCACATGTTTTTGTGTTTATAACAATTACCCTTTTATGTGATAGTTGATCTAGATTTCCATCTCATCATCACATATCTCTATACATTGTAATAGCCTGGGATTGTGTTGGAGCCCGGGATCCATCCTAGTCGACTACATTCTCAATCACCTTAGTAACATACCTTGTCGAGTCGTTGTACCTCTTCATTATTAATATGATTCTATATTTGAATAATAAAAACTACAAATCCGTCATAATTCAATTTTACAATCACGTGACACATAACACATAAATATAGCTATTATTACTCTATAATTTCAAAATTAAATATGAAATAAATATATTAAGGGAGTGTTTGGTTGGATGGAAAACATTTTCCATGGAAAATATTTTCCTACAAGTTGAGGAAAATGATGTTTTATGTTGTTTGGTTGGGTGGAAAACAAGTTCCATGGAAAAAGTTTTCCTTAACAATGAGGAAAACATTTTCCATGGAAATCTTAGGTATTTTGTTTTCCATGGAAAACTAGTGTTACAATTTTGCCCCCACTAAACTTTATTAATTACTCTTATTATTATTATATTATTATTATTATTGTGTAGGGTTATTTATGTCATTATACACATTATTCCTTATCATTCCAAACCCAACCAAACAATGGAATTCATATTCCCAGTAATTTCTTTTCCACCAACCAAACAATAGAATCCATTTTCATGGTAATTTGTTTTTCATGGAATTTGAATTCCATTTCCTTCAAATATTTTCCAGCGAACCAAACGGGCTGTAATAAGATAATTCGCAACCAGAAATCCATTAAAATAAGAGAAAGATGTTACGGAGTATTAAAAAAAAAACCAAAATTTATCGGCGGAAAGCAAATATATTTATCGTTTTTCTAGAATAAATGTGTTTTCAGACCAGTCAGACGACGTTGTCTCTTGCGTACATTCATTACTGTGTGGTGTGACGTTTTCGAATCAGTGTACTATTTATGAAGGAAATACAATTCAAACCCAACTTGATATATTCATCACTATTTTAGGACAGACAAAAAGTTTCAACTGCCACAAAGATTTTTACTGTTGTTGGGGATAACGAAAATCATTATGTATTTAAGCGCAAAGGTTAAAAATATCAATGACAGTGCAAATTAAATCGAGAATAGGGGTTTAAGAATTACACTACAAGATGAAAGATATGATAAGGATATATTGATGGCATGATGGGTGAATACAAAGTAATTAGTGGATTTGAGGTGGTTGGAGCAATTCAATCGATTGGAGTGAAATACGCGTATTTAGTATATATAGTGAGAATAATATAATGTTAAGTCTAATTGGGTTGGTCGATTGGATAGTCTTTTTTTTTTTTTTTTTTGAATGGTAGATTGTCATGTTTGGTTCAAAGTCAAATATTTTGAATAGACACAAAATTTAATATTAAGTATTATAAAAAATTAAATTGTAAATTATTTCAATAAAACTTTATTAACTGAACTCGACACATAAAATGATACGAAAGAAAGTAATCTGTAATAATTAGTGCAGAATATTCAAACATAAAATGTACTCCATTTCTTTTCCTGACGGCACGGTTCTTGCGACAGTGTAATTGACCAACCGAAGTCTTTCATTGCCAGTTTGCCAACCTTAAATACATCATTATGACGCAAAAAATTAATATTACCTCACCCAGAAGAATAAACGAGTCAATGAAGTAAAAATTACAAATTTAATTTTTGTTAGTATCTTTTTAGAATTTTAATCGAGTTTATTACATATGAATAGTGTGATTTACAAATTATTACATAAAAGTGAACATTTAAATAATTGTTGAATATCAATGAACTTATGGTATAGTAACACGAAGTGACTCTCCTGTATGAGAGATCATGAGTTTGAGTCTCTTTGCATTTCATTAGGTTGAGAACACAGTTACTGGTTGAATATTTTTTCCATAAAAAAATTATATATCAGTTTTGGGATGTGTGTTTAATTTAATTGATACTAGGTATTTATTATTTTTAGTTACTTACCAATTTACCATTTAATATATATAGTAAATTAGTAATTAATGAATAAATATTATGAATTTCTATGTTAGGCAACCTCCACGCGCCAACCTCCACGCCTCTTCTACCATTCAACCAAGGCGACCGCTGTTCTTCAGCGCTGGAAGTGTGTTTCATTACTGGCCATGTATTGTACACAAAGTGTAGTAGTGTGTGCATATTTATATATATTCTCGTGAATCTATTAAACTTCTCAGGTAAGGAAATTACCAGGATTGGTTCTACGTAATTGTCTGGTCATTTGTTGTCGTAATCATTGTAGATTACACGATCTTTCTTCGAAATTGTTGAGCGCATTCGATTGTCAAAGTCCGAGCGACGACTTACAATGTTATGTGTAATATATTTATGAAAACATTGCGTTGCGTGGCAGTAGAGAATCTCATCTTCTCAACAACGCCCTCAGCCAACGCCTAGGCTCTGTGGTGGAGCTACGTGGTCCTGGCGGCTGAGACGCAGGTTGATAAGATTCCGTCGGGGCCAGTTTAAGGTTTTTTGGGTGGAATCTAGGACGACACAGGTATGTTTTTTTTTTGGGGTCAAAGTTCTGGTTTTTGTTATCTGTTTTGGTTTCTGGGTGGTATGTTGTTGAAGTGGAAGTTGTTTTTGTGATCCAATCTGTAAAAGGTTGTTACCGTCGTTGGTTTGCCAGCGCATATAGGTTATTGGTGCCTGTAAAAGGCTGTCACTTGCCATCATGGTACAGTGACTATGTTGAGATTTCAGTTGCGCAATCTGGCATAAATGCACATAATTAAGTGGAATCTGACTTTTTAAAGCTTTTGGTGAAATGCTTCTTCTCTTTTTGCTAGTTGTCTTGTTTTAAATCTGTGCCCTTTCCTTTTAGTCTTTTATGTTTTCTTCTTGAAATGATTGTACAACAATGATTCGTTTGTTTATTTCCCACACAAAAAGGGTTGTTTTCTTCATTGCCTTTCGAGCTCCACTGTTGTATTGGTCACTGGTTATTCAAGCTTCCATGTTTTTGAGTTTTAAATAGCTTGTGATTGTTGTTAGGTATAAATATAATTTATCATGAATTGAATAAAAACTTAATTACGAGAATCTTACAATTGTTAGGTTGTGTTATGTAATTACTTGTTTTTTGTTTTTGCACTTTCCAGACAGCAGGCTGGTTAGGATTTGTGGAATATGAAGCTTGAATGGTTGGGAATGAAGATGGAGAATAGCATCATGTCCTCTTCTTCAGGCTCTTGGATTGCATCGCTTTCTTGTTCTGCCCCGGAGGAGGACGTGTCTGTTTCGTCTGCAATCAGATGGCTGAGATTCATCTTCCTTTCTCCATGTCCTCAAAGAACTCTGTTGTCTGCCATTGATGTCCTGTTCCTGCTTACCCTAGTTGTCTTTGCAATCCAGAAACTCTATTCTAAGTTCAGTTCTGATAGGCAATCCAATGGATCCAGTAATGGCATTGAAAAGCCTCTCATCCAAAGCCAAAGAGTTCGAGTTCAAACGAATGTTTGGTTTAAGTTATCCATAATTCTTTCGGCTATTTTAGGAATTGCTTCTCTAGCATTATGCATTTTCACATTTAGCAGGAGTAGCTCATCTTCATGGTATGTCATAGATGGACTATTTTGGCTGTTTCAAGCAATAACTCATTTAGTCATCACTGTTCTAATAGGTCATGAGAAAAAATTCCAAGCTGTAACTCATCCGATGTCCCTTCGTCTGTTCTGGATTGCCGACTTTGTTGTAATGACCTTGTTCCTAGGTTCGGGGATTACTCGTGTAGTCTCAGCACAAGAAAGTGATCCTAATTTGATGTTGGATGATATAAGTTCATTCGTGGCGTTTCCAATTTCAGTAGTTCTTCTGATTGTTGCTGTTAAAGGATCAACTGGAATAACAGTGACAAGGGATTCTGAATCAGAAGTGGATGGCGAGGCAAGTGAGTATGAAACTGTTCTGGGAAAATCCAATGTGACTGGCTATGCTTCGGCCTCGCTCCTGTCCAGAACGTTTTGGATTTGGATGAACCCTTTGTTGAGAAAGGGTTACAAAGCACCGCTGAAGCTTGATGATGTTCCTACACTTTCACCGGAGCACAGAGCTGAGAGAATGTCAGAGCTTTTCGAAAGGAATTGGCCTAAGCCTGAAGAGAACTCCAAGCATCCTGTAAGAACCACATTGCTGCGTTGCTTCTGGAAAGAGGTTTTATTTACTGCTACACTTGCAATCATAAGGCTGTGTGTGATGTATGTCGGGCCATTGCTCATCCAGAGGTTTGTTGATTACACGTCGGGGAAGAGGACATCTCCTTATGAAGGATACTACCTCGTTGGCATTCTCATGGTTGCCAAATTTGTTGAAGTTTTGACCTCTCATCACTTCAATTTCAATTCCCAGAAGCTTGGAATGCTCATCCGGTCCACACTCATCACTTCGTTATACAAGAAGGGCTTGAGACTTACCTGCTCTGCTAGACAGGATCACGGGGTTGGGCAGATAGTAAACTATATGGCGGTAGATGCTCAGCAATTGTCTGATATGATGCTGCAGCTACATGCTGTATGGCTTATGCCAGTGCAAGTTTCCATAGCTTTAGCTATCCTATATCTTAACCTTGGAGCTTCAACAGTCGTAACGCTGGTTGGACTTGTTGCAGTTTTACTATTTGTTGTGTTTGGCACTCGAAGAAACAACAGGTTCCAGTTCAATATCATGAAGAACCGCGATTCCAGAATGAAGGCAACGAACGAGATGCTTAATTACATGCGTGTCATAAAGTTCCAGGCCTGGGAAGATCATTTCAATGAGAGAATACAATCATTCCGGAATATAGAATATGGGTGGCTATCTAAGTTTATGTATTCGATTGCTGGGAATTTGATTGTTCTGTGGAGCACTCCATTACTCGTGGCTACACTCACATTCGGAAGCGCGATTTTGTTGGGGATTCCACTCGATGCTGGGACAGTATTTACAGCAACTTCACTCTTTAAGATGTTGCAGGAGCCAATCAGGACCTTTCCACAATCCATGATCTCTCTTTCACAGGCGATGATATCTCTCGAGAGATTGGATAAATATATGATTAGTAAGGAGTTGGCTGACAAGTCAGTGGAAAGAGTGGAAGGCTGTGGGGATGGAATTGCTGTGGAAGTGAAAGATGGCACTTTTAGTTGGGACGATGAACGAGGTGAAAAAGTACTGAAAGATGTAAATTTTGAAGTTAAGAAAGGGGAACTTACAGCTGTAGTTGGGACGGTTGGATCTGGGAAATCATCTCTTCTAGCATCAGTTCTTGGCGAGATGCACAAGCTCACGGGGAAGGTATGCTCACTCTTTAGTCTTTATCAATAGTTTGATTAATGAGCACAATGTAACAAGCATCACAGCATTTTTTGTCCCAGGAAGCTACTAATCTATGTTTCTTTAATGTCATTTTAACAGGTAAGAGTTTGTGGTTCAACTGCCTATGTTGCGCAAACATCATGGATTCAGAATGGGACCATACAAGAGAACATCCTGTTTGGTTCACCAATGAATCGCCAGAGATACGAGGAAGTCATCAAGGTTTGCTGCCTGGAAAAAGATCTCGAAATGATGGAGTATGGAGATCAGACCGAAATTGGAGAGCGTGGTATTAACCTCAGTGGTGGCCAGAAACAGCGAATTCAACTTGCAAGATCTGTATATCAGGATTGTGATATTTACCTGCTCGATGATGTCTTCAGTGCTGTTGATGCTCACACTGGTTCTGAAATCTTCAAGGTATCTCAATCGTTTTGCTTTCAAGGTTGTTATACTCTATTGATAACTGTTTTCTGTAAAGATTGAGAATATACCTGACAGTTGGAAGAATGTTTTTGCAGGAATGTGTAAGGGGAGCCCTAAGAAATAAGACGACTATACTGGTAACACATCAAATAGACTTCTTGCATAATGTTGATCTTATCCTTGTAAGTATTAAATTTCTCATTGGAATGCTCAATATCATTGCCAAATTTCGTGTATTAGTGTGTATGTTTATTTTGATGTGTTATTGGCATTTGGTTCACGAACTAGGTGATGCGAGATGGGATGATTGTGCAATCAGGAAAATATAATGATTTGCTAGAATCCGGCCTGGATTTCAAGTCACTAGTAGCTGCTCACGAGTCGTCCCTCGAACTAGTTGATGTTGAAACCACTTCAGGCAGCAAAGATTCACCTAGGATGGAAAAAACAAAACAAAGGTCATTTAAACAAGGTGATGAAAATGAGGATGGAGCTCTGCAGCAATCTGAGGGTGGTACGGGAGGTTCTAAGCTAATAAAGGAAGAGGAACGAGAGACTGGAACTGTCGGTTTCCATGTTTACAAATTATATTGCACCGAGGCTTTTGGATGGTGGGGTGTAGCAGCAGTTGTGTTGTTGTCCTTACTTTGGCAAGGGACTCAAATGGCAAGCGATTACTGGTTGGCGTATGAAACCTCTGAGGAACGCTCATTCAATCCTTCTTTGTTTCTTGAGGTATATGGTATCATTGCTGTTCTGTCTGCTGTGGTGGTAGTTGTGAGAATGTACTCTGTCACGCTTATGGGGCTCAAGACTGCTCAAATATTCTTCGGGCAAATTCTCTACAGCATACTGCACGCTCCTATGTCGTTCTTTGATACAACACCTTCTGGAAGAATTCTCAGTCGGGTAACGTTGTACATCGAGTTTTTGCTTTCCAAATGCTATGATTTTATTTGATTTCTGTCACCTGATATGGTAGAAATACAGCTAAAATTTTCGAGAACCAGAGACTTATGTGAACTTTTATTTGGTGCGCACAGGCTTCTAATGATCAGACCAACATTGATGTTTTCCTCCCATTCTTTATGAATCTCACTTTGGCCTTTTACATCACTCTCATTGGCATCATCATCATGACATGCCAATATACTTGGCCAACTGTAGTACTTCTGATTCCACTTGGTTGGCTAAACTTCTGGTGCCGGGTAGGGATATTCTCATTTTAGATATCTTATGGTTTCAACTTCTTGAGTTTTATTGAATATATATGTATTTTGGGTTTCAGGGATACTTTCTTGCAACCTCCCGGGAATTGACCAGGCTAGATTCGATTACAAAGGCACCAGTTATCCATCACTTCTCTGAAAGCATTGCAGGTGTTATGACCATACGTTGCTTCAGGAAGCAGGAAGGGTTTTCTCAAGAAAATGTCACCCGGGTTAATGAGAACTTGCGTATGGATTTCCACAATAACGGGTCCAATGAATGGCTGGGGTGCCGGTTAGAAATGATTGGAAGCTTCATACTTTGCATCTCTGCAATGTTCATGATTGTTTTGCCCAGCAGTATCATCAAGCCAGGTATTAATGCATTATAGCCTAATATTCTTAGCCAAATTGGATTCTTCTGCCATATCCTGAAGTACTTGTTTATTCTCTGTTGTGCAGAAAATGTTGGGTTATCTCTGTCGTATGGACTGTCCCTCAACTCCTCGCTGTTCTGGACTATATTCATAAGCTGCTTCGTGGAAAATAAAATGGTTTCGGTTGAGAGGATAAAGCAGTTCACCAACATACCATCAGAGGCAGAATGGAGAAAGAAGGATCTTCTTCCACCTCCAAACTGGCCATCCAAGGGAAATGTTGAGCTTGAAAACTTGCAGGTGAGTTTTCGGGATTCATTTCTGACTCGTCTCAATAGTGTTTTATGTTTTAAACATGGAATGGCGTACTATTCTGCAATAAATTTCACAGGCAAACATGCAGATTCATTCTTACAATTTGCTGCTTTTATGAATCTTGTTATTTGAATCCAATGAACAGGTCAGATACCGCCCAAACACTCCTTTGGTTCTGAAAGGCATTACTCTCAGCATTGAAGGGGGCGAGAAGATTGGTGTTGTTGGGCGAACCGGGGGTGGAAAATCTACTCTGATCCAAGTGTTCTTCAGGCTGGTGGAGCCTGCAGCTGGAAGAATAGTCATTGATGACATTGACATTTCCATTTTAGGGCTTCATGATCTTCGATCCCGCTTTGGAATCATTCCTCAGGAGCCAGTTCTTTTCGAAGGAACAGTGAGGAGCAACATAGACCCCATTGGACAGTACTCAGATGAAGATATATGGAAGGTATTTATATTGGAATTGGCAGCTATAAATGTTCCCATATGCTTAGCTACTTTCTGTGACAATTCCTCTGATCATTGAGATATTATGTTTCAGAGCCTCGAACGCTGCCAGCTTAAAGACGTCGTGGCCTCAAAACCCGAGAAACTCGACTCTCCAGGTATGTATTTTCACTTTCATTTCTGCCTTGACATAATATGAACAAGTTCTCAGTGTTTTCCATCTGCACACCGGTTTCCAGTTGTTGACAATGGAGATAACTGGAGCGTCGGGCAGAGGCAGCTTCTTTGCTTGGGAAGAGTAATGCTAAAACGCAGCAGGCTTCTGTTCATGGATGAGGCAACGGCTTCTGTGGATTCTCAGACCGATGGCGTGATTCAGAGAATCATCAGGGAGGACTTCGCTTCCTGCACAATAATCAGCATTGCTCACAGAATACCAACTGTCATGGACTGCAACAGAGTTCTGGTTATAGATGCAGGTTAATAATGCACACTTTTTTTTCTGTGTTTTTTTTTTTTTTGGTGTTATGTCTGTTACAATGTAACCGTTGAAATACATCCCGCGATTTCTGAGGGCTAGGTTTCTTGTGTTTTGATGAGCAGGAAGAGCCAAGGAATTCGACAGGCCATCGCGGTTGCTGGAGAGGCCATCGCTCTTCGGGGCTTTAGTTCAGGAGTATGCTAACAGATCATCTGAACTGTAGATGAGCTTTGATGGGAGAAATTTTTCTTCTGCTAAAATAACCAAATGAGTATTGAATCTTAGTTGTAGAATTATTTTGGAATCTTGGATTGATACCTACGACGATGCACGAAATTTATGATGTTCTGTCAAATGCATATGGTGTGTAGGATAGTGTGTACAACTGCTTCTTGTTGCAGAAGTGGAGAAAACAGAATCCACATATTTATTGTATGGAGTATTATGTTTACATTTGAATAGCTTCATTGCACTATTTTGAAACTTATTTGACTCTTAACAACCACTACTTGACAGTTTTAATTAGACAATTAGTTGCACTCTGAGCAGGTAAATTATTGTATGGAGTATGGTCCAATCGTTTTGATGTTAAAAGAAAAAAAATTCCTTCATCCACGCATGTATTAGAATAATGAACATTTTAAAATAATGTATTTTATGAAATAGAATCAATTCAAATCCAAATCTTCAATATTTGTAACAAACGAACATGAATCAATGCCTTATTATGGTGTTGGGAACAAGTATTAGGTGAAGTTTCCATAATCAATAACTATCTCATTTTCTTTCATTTATGTACGGTAAAATATTTTTATTTTTCATTCGGAAATTTATGCCTAAAAAATGTCACTCTCAAAATCTGCGAAATAAGTAAAGAAATTCGGAGAGGAATGAGGAGGTCGCAAAGGAAATGCAAGAATTCAAGACTCAAGAGCTAAGGTGGGTAGGATTGCTATATAAACGAAAGAGTTCAAGAATTCAGAAAGAAGTGTTTGAATAGTAGAAAAAGTCATAAACAATTAACTAATTTAGATTTGTTGTGATTTTTTATTTTGATTTTGATGTGATTATACACCCGAATTTTTGTATTTTATTATGAATTTAATATTAATTTTAAAATAAAGGATCGGAAATTCATGATCTAGTGTATAGTTCTCTGTTTCCACCAAAATTCCACATTCTAGCATTTGATGTGGCTTATATAGGAGTGTGGAGGGACACATGTCCATCCCAGAATATAAGCCACACATTTGACATCTCAAGTTTTAAAATGACGCATTTTAAGTATACAAACCACACACCTTAAGTGATGTTTGTATATTTATTTATTTGAAAATTATTTACTCCGTATAATTTAATCTTTTGTATTAACTAATTTATTTTTCCCATTGTTGCATACTTAGGTCTTCCCCATCAGTTAATTTTTCACGAATTTTAAGAATGACAATGCTGAGTTGGAAGAGAGAAGATGAAGAAAAAGAAACTTTAAATAAAAACAAGCGCCCAGCTGCTGGGCGCATAAATCAGCTTGTTTTACCTTTTTTTTTTTTTTTTTTTTGAAATTTTTCCTTTTTCATATTTTGTTTTGTTTTGTTTTTTCTTCCATTTTTTTCTCCCATCTCATTTTTTCTTTCCTAATCATACCTGTAAAATCTACTAAAAAACCCCAACTATTGAGGACCTCGAAATCATATAATTACGGAGTATATCATTTATAATTAAAAATGTCTTTGAAAACATAAAATTGATTGGAGACAATTTTTTTTTTTTTTTTTGCAATGTTTTTCTACCTAAAAGATGTTTTTTTTCTTTTGGGGAAAAAACAAAAAAAATGATGTGTAGTAACATGTGTGTGCTCAGCGGGTGTGTTGTGAAGCGGAGCCTTGCACCAAAAAAAAAGTTTAAAATTTATAAAATATTAAATAAATTTATAAAATAAATACGATGTCGATTTTTATCTTATTGTTTTTAATTTCTTAAAAATTATATACGACGCCGCTATTTATGACGCACTTTTTAAAAAGTGAGCACTTTAAACATTAAAATGGCGCACGTTAAGTACACAAACTAAACACTTTTAAGTATACGAAAACCACACAACTTAAGCAATGTTTGTATATTTATTTACTTCAAAACTATTTACTCCGTATCATTTAATCTTTTGTATTAACTAATTTATTTTTTCCATTGTTGTATATTTAGAAATTATATCAAATACAACATTTATAATTAAAAATGTCGTTTAAAATATACAATTAATTGGAGGCAGATTTTTTTGCAATGTTTTTCTCCCTAACAAATGATTTTTTTTTTTTGGAAGGACAAAATAAAAATGGCGTGTAGTAACATGTCTGTGCTCCGCGGGTGTGTTGTGGGGTAGAGCCCTGCACGAAGAGAGGAGTTTAAAATTTATACAATATTATATAAATTTATAAAATAGATATGATGCAGATTTGTATCTTATTGTTTTTAATTTTTTTAAAAAATTATATACGACTATGCTCTTTAGGACATATTTTTAAAAAAGTGAGAACCTTAAGCATTAAATTGGCGCACGTTAAGTACACAAACTAAACACTTTATGCACACAAACAAAGAACCTTAAGAACACAAATCACGCACCTCAAGTTTTAAAATAGCGTACCTTAAGTATACAAACCACTCAACTTAAACAATGTCTGTATATTTATTTATTTCAAAACTGTTTACTCCATATAATTTAATCTTTTGTATTGACAAATTTATTTTTCCCCTTTTTGCATATTTAAAAATCATATCAAATATAACATTTATAATTTAAAAATTTCTTTTAAAACAAAAAAAATAATTGGAGGCACAATTTTTTTGCAATGTTTTTCTTCTTACAAGTTTTTTTTTTGGAGGAGGCTTATTTTTGGGTTTTTATTTAGAGTGGTATCTGTTGTTTTGTGGCTGCTAAGAACGAACCCGTTCGTTGTATGGGAGATCTGCATCTAGCAGAGGCGCTTGCAATTAAAGCTTTGTCGTGGGTGAAAGATTGATGTTTCGCAAAGATTGATGTTTCGCAAAGGTAGTTGTGTTTTCTGATTGTCAAGCTGTGTGCATATCGTTAAATGATACGTCGCTGAATTTATCATACGTAGGTTGTGTGATGAGCGAGTGTCTTGAAGACATTTTGAGAAAGTGTATATTCAGTATGTCTCTCGATCAGTGAATAAGTTTGCTCATACTTTGGCTCGAGCTGCTCGTTCTCAAATTGGTCATTTATGTTAGTTGTCGTCTTTTCCTTCCTATTTTGATCATTTACTATAATAATATGATTTTTGTTTTTTTTTTTTTTGTTTTTTTTTTTTATGATGTGTAGTAACATACTTGTGCTTAACGGGTTTGTTGTGAGACAGAGTCTTTGCAACGAAGAAGGAAGTTTAAAATTTATAAAATATTAATAAATTTATAAAATAGATACGATGTCGATTTTTATCTTATTGCTTTTAATTTCTTAAAAATTATATACAACGCCGCACTTCAGGACACACTTTTTAAAAATTGAGCACCTTAAACATTAAAATGACACACGTTAAGTAAACAGACTAAACGCTTTAAGCACACAAACAAAGAACCTTAAGAACACAAACCACACATCTCAAGTTTTAAAATGACGCACCTTAAGTAAACAAACCACACGACTTAAGCAATGTCTGTATATTTATTTATTTCAAAAATATTTACTCCGTATAATTTAATCTTTTGTATTAACTAATTTATTTTTTCCATGGTTGCATATTTAGAAATTATATCAAAATATAGCATTTATAATTAAAAATGTCTTTTAAAACACAAAATTAATTGGAGGCAGAATTTTTTGCAATGGTTTTCTCCCTAACAAATGGTTTTTTTTTGGTAAGGACAGAAAAAATGATGTGTAGTAACATGTCTATGCTCAACGGGTGTGTTGTGGGGCGGAGCCTTGTATGGAGAAGGAAGTTTAAAATTTATACAATATTAAATAAATTAATAAAATAGATATGATGAAACTTTAAATAAATTACTTAAAAACATATCATAGATCTACAAATATTGAACAAAAAAGTCTATTATAGACTTATTATTTAAATGATGGTGTAGAGAGGTTTTGATTGTGCTACATTTATGGGTTGGAAAATATTTAAAAACAAAACTAAATGGTTACAGACATCTATTTACTATTTATGATAACAAACAAAAGGTTAAGGCAAAACCTTGTATGAGACCATTTCATGGGTCTCAATCCGTGAGACGGGTCAGATCTTTAATTAACGATGTCAAAGATCCGACCCATTAATCAATTATTTGATCAATTAATCAAAGATCAAACCCATGAGACGGTCTCACACAAGTGTTATTCAAAGTTTAAAATATCACCAAAGTAGATTCTGAAACAAAACTCAGATATCAATGTAAAATTTTAAAATAAGAATATTTTTTCATGCAAGGAAAAAAAAATTACGTAATATTTATCAATATATCTATAATAAAAGAATTATCAATTTCTCTTTTTATCCA
Organism: Ipomoea triloba; assembly: GCF_003576645.1. NCBI lineage: Eukaryota > Viridiplantae > Streptophyta > Magnoliopsida > Solanales > Convolvulaceae > Ipomoea > Ipomoea triloba. The sequence goes on along the minus strand of NC_044919.1, from coordinate 28,760,290 downwards.
TTTATGTAGACATATATTATATTAATAGTATTTTGTACAATATGAAAATATATATACACTTTGAATTGTGATTACTGGCATAATTATACACGTTAATTACTACAATGGTTACTTATTAAAAAAATTATTTTAAAATATGTATAAACTCATTCTCTTAAATAAAAAATAAAAAATATTTAAAAATTTGCCTAAATATGTAATATAGTTAGGGACTACATTAATCTATATAAATTCAAAAATTAAATTCTTTTAATTTGTAAATGTAATTTTCTTAATTCACTACAAGAAAAATGCTCATAGACAATTTAACCGTTGTCTATGCGCAAAGACAACGGGTAAAGACAACAACTAAAAACAGTTATCTATTGATGAGTTTTGTTGAAACCAGTGTTGTTGTAAGTCCCGCACAACGACAAACGCTTTTTAATCGTTGTCTTTTCTTCAAATGACAACAATAAAAAATTGTTGTTGGAACAAGTATTGTTAAAACACCAAATTATTATTTGATAAATTTTTGCAAACGCTACATTTAGCAACATTTGCACATAGCATTTTGAGAAAAAAATATATTTTTTCCCAAAACACCTCTAAGAATAAAATTAGTTTAAAAAACGTTGAAGGTAAAGGTCAAACCCACAATGGGATTTGGCAATCGTAGAGCCTTGAGGCTCCTATTTTAGGAGCCTCAAGGCTCTATTCCCACTTTTCCCACCGATGTGGGACGGTGGGAAAAGTGGGGAATATACAAGGAAGCAGCAAATTGCTGCTTCCTTGTTTCTTCTTGTTGTTGTTGTTGTTGTTGTTGTTTTTTTTTTTTTTTTTTTTTTTTTTTTTTTTTTTTTAAATTTTGATTTTGATTTTATATAAATATTATTATTAAAGTTAATTATATTTTTTGTCCTAGATTTATATGTGGCAGTTCACTTTAGTCCCTTTTTTTATGAAAATATTTACTTTTGGTCCTAGTATTATACTATTATTGTAACATGACTATTTTTTGTCATCTGTCAATAAAAATAACTTAAATGTCGTTAAATATAAAGGTATTTCGATCTTTAATTATAAATTTTTCAAAAAAAAAATAAACATAAAAAATATAGTGGGTCAACCTATTACACGACATTGTTTATTATGATTATTATTATTCAACCTTCATGTTATTATTAATATTAATATTAATATTAATATTAATATTATTATTATTATTATTATAATACCCTTTTAGGTCATTTTACATGTTAATCGCTAACTTAAACAGCTAATTTTATCAAATATTTTTTTACAAAACGCTAATATATATTATCCGTTAGTCAAACCCGCTAATACAATTCGTTGGTTAAATAAAACCGTTGTCTAAATAAAAAAACGGGTGCACATGCAAAGACAACTATTTTAATAAATTGTTGTCTATTAAAGTGCGCTTAAAGACAACACACAAACGACAACGGTTAAATAAAACAGTTGTCTTTAAAAAAAATAAACACCCAAAGACAACGATTTTAAAGACAACACATGAATCGTTGTCTTTAAATAAAAATCGTTGTCTTTGTAGTGTTGTGTGTTCAAGTGCACTTAAAGACAACACATGAATGACAATGGTTACATAAAACCGTTGTTTAATTAAAAAAAACCGAATGCAAATAGACAACGGTTTTAAAAAACTGTTGTCTTTGAAGTGTTGTGTATTAAAATGCGTTTAATAACAATACACCAACAACAACGGCTAAATAAAATCGTTGTCTTTACAAAAAAAAAAAAAAAACGCCCAAAGACAACGGTTTTAAAATACCGTTGTCTTTGTAGTGTTGTGTATTCAAGTGCATTTAAAGACAACACACCAACTACAACGGTTAAATAAAACCGTTGTCTAAATAATAAAAAACGGGTGCAAAATAAACCGTTGTCTTTGAAGTGTTGTCTATTCAAGTCTGCTTAAAGACAACACACAAACGACAACGGTTAAATAAAATCGTTGTCTTAAAAAGAAAAATCGCGGAAAGACAACGGTTTTAAAAAAACGTTGTCTTTGTAGTGTTGTGTATTCAAGTGAACTTAAAGACAACACACCAACGACAACGGTTACATAAAACTGTTGTCTTTTTTTTTTTTTTTTTTTAAATGCACATAGACAACGGTATTTAAAAATCGTCGTCTTTGCGGTGTTGTCTTTTGACAAAATACACAAAGACAACACACTAAAGACAACGGTTCGGTAAAAACCGTTGTCTTTGATAAAAGTGTTGCGTCAAAGACAACGGTTTTGTCCAAAAGTGTTATCTTTTACACAAAAGACAAGACTTTTGTCAAAAACTGTTGTCTTTTTAGTGTTGTCTATGTGCATTTTTCTTGTAGTGATTATAATTAAAATATAAAATATAAATAGAAATAAAATTATAAAACTAACAAAATATGTGTTCATACATATTTATATTTTAAAAAATGCATACATACATATACTTATGCACTATATTAATCATACAAAATTAAAATGTTATTTTTTTAATTTCTATATTTAATTATTTTAATTATAATATATCAATATAAATTATAATTACAGAAATTATATTATAGAATTTTCATACATACATATTAATAAATATTATTTCATTATTTGTATATACACTGTATTACACAATTATATAAGAAAATGTGTCTGATCGAAGTTTAAAATCACATACACAAAATTTAAAATTTACATTTTTTAATTTCTAAGTATAATTTTCTTAGTTATTTATTCATATTGTTAGAACTATAATATATATGAAATATGATTAGGAATAATTCAATTTCATTATGTACATTTTTCTCTATAAATTTATCTAAATATGTACATGATTAGAGATTATATTAATCATATAAAATTTTAATTTTAATTTTAATTTTGTATGCTATGATAATAGATACTTGACCAAATATATGATAATTCAACTATATTATTATATTGTACATTTTAATATATTTTTATTTTTTAAAATTTTTATTTAAATTCATAATAACAAAAAAAAAATTTGTGCATCGCACGGGTAAAACACTAGTGTGGTATAAAACTTATGCATTTTTTTTAGTATAATATATGTGCACTTAAAAGTTTTAAAAAATAAAATAAAAATACCAGCGCATTGTTTGTTTGTTTTTTTCCTTTTTATTTATGGGCGTTGATCTAGACCAGGACTGAAATCTCAAAACTAAAGAAATTTTAAAAAATTAAAAACTTGATTTTTTGGGGGATATAAGCTAGTATGAGTTTTTTTTTTTTTTTTTTTTTTTTTTTTTTTTTTTTTTTTTTTTTTTTTNATCAAATTAAAGAAAAAAAAAACTTAACTTCTCTAATTAAAAAAAAAAAGTCATATGTGGCCTAAATTTTTTATTATTTAGCATGGCGTTAGTCAACCAAACTAATAAAGAAATTGAAAAATATTTTAAACTTGTAAAAAAATTTAATGGGCAGAGCTTATATTTTTGTTATTTAGATGGACATGTTAACATGTTCCCAGTCGAATAAATTTAAAAGATCAAGCAAAATAAAAAAATTTAGTATTTAAAAACATGATGGGCTATGAGAAATTTAAAAGTAAATACAAAGTAAATTTTGAAAACTCCTTAATGGATTAAATGTAATTTGTTAAGTCGGCGACAAGTCGGCTATTTAGGCGCCATATTTTCTCTGCACCACTGTCACTTAGATTTCTCTCTGGCCTTATTTGGCAATCAACAATTAGCAATTAACAAATGACAAATAACATATTATATTAGTGGGTTTGACTAGTGTATTGTATCAGCGATTGGTAAAAAGATATTTGATAAAATTAGTTGATTAGATTAACAATTAATTAATATATAAAATAACATAAAAGGCATACATATATTTCATAATAAAAACAATAATAATTATAATTATAATTATTATTAAAAATAAAATAAAATAAAAAGAACTAAAATAAAAATAAAACATAAGGAGAGCCGAACCGGCTCCCCTTAGTTTCGCCACTTTGCCCACATCGCTGGGAAAAGTGGCATGGGAGCCTTGAGGCTTCTATAAAAAGCGCCTCAAGGCTCCGAGTTAAACGTAAATCCCCATCCGTTGATGGGTAAGAAGTGGACCAGCCAAACTGGCTCTTGCATTAGCGGAGCCGGAATCGGCTTGGCTCCACACAGTAATTTCTTTTCTTTTTTAATAAATACTGTCTCGGACCCCCTTCCCTTCCCCTCCGACGACGACAGTATTCGATTTCTTTGGCGGTTTCTTTACTTCAGGTATTCACTCTTGAACCTTCTTCCCCTAGTTTTCTTCTCTGCCATCAGTTTAGAGTTAAATTCATAATCCCCCCAACTATATTTTCGAATGGAGGGTAATATGATTATTTGACCTCTTCATACTTTCTATCGAGTGTTTTGAATTCAAGATTCTGTATTCTTGGCTTTATCTTTTCACTATATACTGTTTGGTAAATTCAATTGTTTATCTTATCCTGCGTATGTATGGGTTTTGTCACTGTGGCAGTATCGATTAATAGGGTTCTTTGTTCGTAGTAATTATATGTGGGCGTTTTGGAGTTCCATTGTTTTTTGGCTCAAGTGCCATTCCGCACCATGAACCAAACACGATTCTTCATGCCGCACCCTCACCTTGAATAAGTGCTGATTCGATGCATTAACCGCAAAATTTTTGTCGCCTAGCCTATTTTACAGGTTTCCTGTTACCAATGCTGACATGGCATCGGTATTTATCTGATGTGGCATTATTAATTTGAAATTAAATCAATTTGATGGGTTTCTTAGTCAAAATTAACAATTGACTTTCTCCAGTGGTCTCTCTTTCGCCTTCCCCTTCTCCATTCATCGTGAGCAAGCCAAGTGCAGCAATGGCGGTGAAGTTCAACGAAGACTCCAGCAGCAAGCACCGGCAGGCATGGTGAACTCCGGTGAACAAAGCAGGTGGCGGTGGCTCCTCCAGCTGCGATTAGCTTCACGTCTCCTCGTCATAGTGGTTCCCCGTCCGACCGCTTGCGATGAACAGAGCAGCGACTGGCCTCTTCTCTCGTTGACAGCAGCAAGGAACGGGATCCGACGACCTTCCTTGTACAACGGCGGACTCCGGCGCAGCTAAAACTTCCGACGATGGCAGCACGCAGCATCAGCTCCTGTCGGCGACCTCTGTTTCTTCCCGGCGAGCAGAGCAGCGGCAGCGATGGTGCTTCTTCCAGCGCTGTTGGTAAGCGATGGTGACTGGAGTGTAGCAGTGGTCTTTGTAGTACTGCTAGGAGTACTGCTCTGCCTGCCTACACCATCTATCCATCACTCATCACTATCATAGAGAGAGAGGGAGAAAAACAAATAATAAAAATTCCAAACAGTGACTAATGAGGGGATAGATATATTAGATACTTAAAGTGGGAAAAGGCAATGGTTTTCTCTTCATAAGAAGAAGCTAAGTATAGCGGCAAAGGTTTTCTGTTCATAAGAAGAAGTATAGCGGCAACTTCGGCCGGTTAAGTAGAGTAGTGGGTCGGCGATGGAGACTGTAGGCAGCGGTGGGCAGTCTGGTGGTGTCTTCTCTTCTCGACGATGCTTGGTGAGTGAGGAAGATGATGTTGGTGGTCGACGAATCAGAGAAGCCATGGATTAAATCGGAGAGCTCAACCTTGCTGTGATTAGGGTTTGGTTTCTAATTTTAATTTTGGGTTTATTTAAGCCAGATGATGAAATGGCTGCCACCTTGCAAATTAAAACATGTCAATAAAAAATCACCTCCACATCAGCAAGTTATTACCTATAACTTGGGAGCAACCTGCAAAATAGGCTAGGCGACAAAAATTTTGCGGTTAATGCATCGAATCAACACTTATTCAAGGTGAGGGTGCGGCATGAAGAATCGCGTTTAGTTCATGGTGCGGAATGGCACTTGAGCCTTGTTTTTTATATAATGAATTGGGTTGGTTTGACACTTCAATGTCTGGTGAATCGTTATTTGTTCTTTTTGGGGAGGCTTGTGCGCTGAATCGTTATTTGTTCTTTTGGGGAGGCTTGTGCGCTTTGACATCAAGTATTCCATTTGCTTTGGATAATATTGAATTGTTTTATTTTGATAGACTGTGGTGTAATATGATGTGAATTGTTATTGATTTTTTTATAAACTGTGTTGTAATATAAAGTGAGTTGTTATGGATTCTTTTTGATTGAGGTCTGTGTTGTTTGATCATTAATTGTTCCATTTGTTTTTGATTTAATGAATTGGGTTACTTTGACACACCGCAGTAAATTAGGTGAATTGTGTGTGGCTTTCGGTCCTTTGATCTTAATTTGTTTCATTTGGTTTTTGATATATTGAGTTGGTGGGTGAATTTTGTATGGTTTTCACTGGTTTCTTGAGATCTGTGTTGTTTGATCATTAATTGTTCCATTTGTTTTTGATTTATGTGTTGTTTGATCATTAATTGTTCCATTTGTTTTTGATTTAATGAATTGGGTTACTTTGACACACACCTGTAAATTAGGTGAATTGTGTGTGGCTTTCGGTCCTTTGATCTTAATTTGTTCCATTTGTTTTTTGATATATTGAGTTGGTGGGTGAATTTTGTATGGTTTTCACTGGTTTCTTGAGATCTGTGTTGTTTGATCATTAATTGTTCCATCTGTTTTTGATTTAGTGAATTGGGTTACTTTGACACACTGCAGTAAATTAGGTGAATTGTGTGTGCCTTTCGGTCCGTTGATCTTAATTTGTTCCATTTGGTTTATGGTATATTGAGTTGGTGGGTGAATTTTGTATGGTTTTCACTGGTTTCTTGAGATCTGTGTTGTTTGATCATTAATTGTTCCATTTGTTTTTGATTTAGTTGTTGTTTGATCATTAATTGTTCCATTTGTTTTTGATTTAGTGAATTGGGTTACTTTGACACACTGCAGTAAATTAGGTGAATTATGTGTGACTTTTGGTCCTTTGATCTTAATTTGATCCATTTGGTTTTTGATATATTGAGTTGGTGGGTGAATTTTGTATGGTTTCACTGGTTTCTTGAGGTCTGTGTTGTTTGATCATTAATTGTTCCATTTGTTTTTGATTTAGTGAATTGTGTTACTTTGACACACTGCAGTAAATTAGGTGAATTGTGTGTGGCTTTTGGTCCTTTGAAATGATGTTCAATGATTTGAAGTGTTCCTTGTTGTTTTTGAAATGATGTGATGTTCATCATTTTCAACTGTAATTTGGATTTTTAAATTATTTTCACTGTTTTCAATTATTCTTTATAGTTTATTTTTGAAGAATTATTTTTAGTTCAAATGGAGCGGTCTGATACTTTGTAGTGAGTGTTTTGAATTCACGATTCTGATTTCTTGGGTTTATCTTTCACTTAAATGCTGTTGGTAAATTCAATTGTATAGCTTTGTGTGTATGGGTTGTCTATGTGGCAGTATTGATTTATAAGGTTCTGTTAATATTAATTTATAGTAATTATTTGTGGGTTTTGGAGTTAGAATCAAGTTATTTTGACATTGTGCTTCAGTATATGGTGAATCATTATTTATTCTTTTTGGCGGAGGCTTGTGTGTTTTGATTAGTATGTGTTTCAGTTTTGCATATATTGAATTGTTTTATTTTGATAAACTTTGTTATAATATAAGGTTAATTGTTATGGATTCTTTTTGATTGAGGTCTGTGTTTTTGATGTAGTGAATTGGGTTATTTTGACACATTCTACTGTAATGTGAATTTCTTTTTTGATTCTTATTGATGTGGCTTTGGGTTCTTTGATCTTTGTTTGTTTAATTTGTTTTTGATATATTAAATTGGTTTATTTTGACACACTATAGTAAATACGGTGAATTGTGTATGATTTTCAGTGGTTTTAAGTGTTCTTTTAGTTTTTGAAATGATATTTCAGCGTTTTAAGTGTCCTGTTTAGTTTGGGAAATGATGTTCAACAATTTCAAGTGTTCTTTATAGTTTTTAAAATGTTTTGGATTTCCTTTTATATATATATATATATATGTCGGTCATATAGAACACCAACACATAGAAAAAGGGCTGAAGAAACCAGTCCATGATATATATATATATATATATATATATATATATATATATATATATATAATCAATCGGATGATTTTGACTGTGTGCTTCAATATATGGTGAATTGTTATTTATTCTTTTTGGTTGGGGCTTGTATGATTTGATCAGTATGTGTTTCATTTTTGGATATATTTAATTGTTTTATTTTGTTAAATGGTGCTGTAATATAAGATGAAATGCTATGGAGTCTTCTCGTTCGCTGCTTGAGTGGTTTGATCATTATTTGTAAAATTTGTTTTTGATATATTGAATTGTGTTATTTTGACACTGCAGTAAATAAGGTGAATTGTGTATGATTTTCAGTGGTTTTAAGCTTCTTTTAGTTTGTAAAATGCTTTTCAGCGTTTTTAAGTATTCTTTTAAGTTATTCTATTGATATTGAGTGTTCTTTATAGTTTTTAAAATGATGTTCATTGCTTTTAAGTGTTCGAGTTTTTAAATGATTTTCACTGTTTACAAGTATTGTGTATGGGTATGATTTTCACTGTTTTCAAGTATCCTTAATATTTATTTCAAGTATTATTTTCAGTTCAAATAGTGCGTAACGATTATTGTACCTCTTGATATTTTCTAGTGTCTTTTGAATTTGAGATTATGTTTTGTTGGGTTTTTCTTTCTCTAAATACTGTTGGTGAATTCAATTGTATATTGTTTTGTCATTTTGTGTATGGGTATGATTTTCACTGTTTTCAAGTATTCTTAATATTTTTTTCAAGTATTATTTTCAGTTCAAATACTGCGGAACGATTGTTGGACCTATTGATATTTTGTAGTGTGTCTTTTGAATTTGAGATTCTGTTTTCTTTGGTTTTTCTTTCACTAAATACTGCTGGTAAATTCAATTGTATATTGTTTTGTCATTTTGTGTATGGGTTTCTATGGAAGTGTTGATTTATAGGTTTTTTTTTTTTTTTTTTTTTTTAATTTGTAGTTCCTTTATTTTTTTTTATATAGTGAATCGGGATGTTTTGACAGTATGCTTCAATATAAGGTGAGTTATTATTGATTCTTTTTGCTCGAGGCTTGTGTACTTTGATCATTTTATTTTGATAAACTGTGCTCTAATATAAAGGTGAATTGGTATGGATTCTTCTAGATTGAGGTCTGTGCGCTTTGATCATTATTTATTGTTCCACTTGTTATTTGTATTTTTTTTTTTAATTTAGCTTCTTTCAAGTATTTTTTTTAATAGTTCTAATGGAGGATGACAGTTATTGGAACTCTTGATGCTTTGTAGTTACTCTTTTGAAATTAAGATTTTGTTTTCTTGTGTTTGTCTCACTATTTACTGTTGGTAAATTGAGTTCTATATCTTTGTGTATGGGATGTCTTTGTGGAAGTATTGATTTACAGGGTTCTGTTAGTCCGTAGTAATTATTTATGGGTTTTGGAGTTTGTTATTTTTTTTTTAACATTATATGTATTGGGTTATTTTGGGGGCTTGTGTGCTTTGATAGTGTTACGGATTCTCTTCTTGATTAAAGCATGTGTGCTTTGATCATTAATTGTTTCAGTTGTTTTTGATGTAGTGAATTGGGTTATTTTGACACATTTTGCTGTAACTTAAGGTAAATTCTTATTGATTCTTCTTGATTGGGCTTTGGGTTCTTTGATCATTATTTGTTCCATTTGTTTTTGATATAGAGTTGTGTTATTTTTGCACACTGCTGTAAATAAGGTGATTTTTTCTTTATTTTTCTTCTTTATGGATGCTTTCGATTCTTCTTGATTTGGGTTATTTTGATTCTTCTTGATTTGTTCTTTGGGTTCTTTGATCATTAATTATGCCATTTAATATATTACATTTTTTTAACCTGCATTTATTTTATTAGTAAGATGGTTGCTTAGAAATTACTCTAGGCATTTAACTTAATAGTCACTTATAATATAATCCATAAATGCTTATGGTATTTGTCAATTGTCTGATTTCTGTGTTGCAATTTTCTCTTCCATCTACCAAACATGAGTATGAGAGTATCCATAGTTCATTCTCTTCATTGTTTACTAGTAAATAATTGTGCTTAGATATGATGAGGAATGCCTAACTGTAAGATTCTGTGGATTGGTATGAATTTGTAACAAATGCAATCTTTTCGATAAGTATATTGAATATGGATACTGTGAAGGGTATTTTTCAATGGTATGAGTTCTCAAAATTTGTAACAGTCTTGCTATGAGATTTACCTAGGCAACCTATTGGTCTGTAAACTACACATCATTTTATGATTGTAATAGTTACATCATCATTATTGTCAATGCCATTCATTTTCATTGGCATACACTGACAAGAAGGTTTATTTTTATTGCTAATGACCCTGCCCATTATGATGCTTTTTTTTTTTGGTCCCCAAGGCCATATTTAAGCTGCCCTGGTAGAATTCATTAATGTGCGTTCATATCACCATGGTTTAATACCTGTTGCGTTTTACCTGAATGGGTAGCACATAAGTAATTTTATTTATGGTCATGGGGTTTTTTGTGACTTAACCTACATGCTGAATTTTTTTTTTTTAAATTGTTTTTCTTTTATTATTCTTTTTATTATTTGTCCTATGGAGCATTATGAACTTCCTCCATATAAATACTATCTGCGATGTTGTGCCTGTCACTGCATTATGAATGGCTATTTTTTGATTTTCTTGTATGAATGGTCAAGTTGGGAGAGCGTCAGAGCCAAGTTGGAGGTATTATGAGGATAAGTTCTCTTCAAAAACACCTTAGGAAATGGAAGAGATACTTAAAGATGTTGTAAGTTATCTTGCTGCTCAAACAACCTCATGCATGATAACTAATGTGCTGGGTTAAGATAGTTCCTGAATGATTAAAAAATTTTCCTTTCATGCTCTTATTAAAAAAAATGCTCTACATGTGTAAAACCTTTGTTCCGTTGTTAATTGTCTATTACAATGCATCAAAACTGTTTTGTTTAAACTCTTAAGAAGAATACCAAGGGAAATAAGGGTACTGAATATTGTTCTTTTATCATTTGAACCTAAATTTATTGTAGATTTGGGTTTCCTTGTAGGTTATGAAATACATCCTTTGTGGTACACTCTGTATTGTTGCTTTTCTTGTAGTAGCAGAACAACTGTCCTCGGTGCAGAATGAAGATGTATGTACTGTTGTGGAGAAATAAAGAATGAAGGGTTATGTACTGTTTTTTTTTTCTCTTTATATTCTCTGTGTGTGGCTCTTCTAATCAGGAATATATCTAGTGTAGTAAATAAGGGTAGGTGTTTGGTGATCCCTATTTTATTGACCGCAACTTCTGTATTGTTATAGAAAGTAGGCTGAGGAATAGGACACTGTGACTAGGTGAGTTAAACTAATTTAACAGTAATTTTATAATGTAATAGTTAAACTAATTCAACAGTAATTTTATAATGTAGTATTCAAATTATTCTTTGCAGTACTTTAGGTTAAGTACTAAAGTCTAAGCATTTAAAGATTGAACTAACACATAGTGAAATATAGTTTTCTTTATCTTAGGAATGAAATGATCTTGAACCCTTAGGTAATGTTATTTGTTCCATTTTCTTAAGTAATCTAGATTACTTTAAATTATTCTAATTTTGCCTTTGTTATTTAATCCTTATATTATAACAATAATAACAACAAAGCTTTAGGTGGTGTGGCTTTTTTTTTTTTTTTTTTTCTTAAGGTACGTGGTTTGAGTGCTTAAAGTGAGTCAATTGTTGAAAACTTAAGCTGTGTCGGTTTAAAGATTTAAGTGCGTGATTTTTCTTCTTAAGGTGTGTGGTTGGTATGCTTAAGGTGCGTCGGTAGTTAAAACTTAAAGTGTGTCACTTTAAAACTTTAGATATGGTTTGTATGCTTGCGTTTTTTCACCAGAATTCATAGGATTAATAGATAATTTTAAAAATGCGTTGTGACAATTTGGTCTTTTTGCATTTAGGTAAAATTTAAGGTGTCTTCTTAAGGAGTGTAGTTTCTTTTTAAGGTATGTGGGTTTTGTGTTTAAGGTGAGTGATTTTTGTACTGTGTAGCTTAAGGTGTTGAAAACTTAAGTGGGTGGATTAAAACTTTAGGTGATGTGATTTTTTTTCTTAAGGTGCGTGGTTTGAGTGCTTAAAGTGAGTCATAGGTGTGTGATTTTCCTTCTTAAGGTGCTTGATTGGTATGCTTAAGGTGCTTGATTGGTATGCTTAAGGTGCGTCTGTAGTTGAAACTTAAGGAAGTTCACTTTAAAACTTTAGATGTGTGGTTTGTATGCTTGCGTTTTTTCACCAGAATTCGTAGGATTAATAGATAATTTTAAAAATGCGTTTCTGGCAATTTGGTCTTTTTGCATTTAGGCAAAATTTAAGGTGTCTTCTTAAGGAGTTTAGTTTCTTTTTAAGGTATGTGGTTTTTGTGTTTAAGGTGAGTGATTGTTGTACTGTGTAGTTCAAGGTGTTGAAAACTTAAGTGGATGGATTTAAGCTTTAGGTCGTGTGATTTTTTTTCTTATGGTGCGTGGTTTGAGTGCTTAAAGTGAGTCATAAAGATTTAAGTGTGTGATTTTCCTTCTTAAGGTGCTTGATTGGTATGTATGCTTAATGTGCGTTTTCTTTGAGTTAAGCGCACAATTGCTCGGGAGTAGGTTCTTGCACCAAAACTCATGCTTGTGTGTGTGTATATAGTCTTTTTAATGTTTTAATGTGCGTGATTTGTACGCTTTAAGGTGCGTGAGTGTTTAAGGTGAGTGAACCTAAAGCTTAAGGTGCGTGAGTGTTTAAGGTGAGTGAACCTAAAGCTTAAGGTGCGTGGTTTCTCTTCTTAAGGTGTGTTATTTTGGTGCGTGATATGCGTGATATGTATGCTTAAGGTGCATGAGTTTTTCGCGTGGTTGAGCGATGGCTTTAGGTGCGTAATTTTCTTCTTAAGGTACGTAATTTTCTTTTTTAATAATGTGCGTGATTCATATGTTTAAAGGTGCGTGAGTGTTGAAACTTAAGGTGAGTGAACCTAAAGCTTAAGGTGAGTGAACCTAAAGCTTAAGGTGCGTTGATTTTTGTTTTTAAGGTGCGCGATATGTATGCTTAAGGTGCGTGGGTTTGTTGAAAGTTAATGTCCTTTCATTTTAAAACCTTAGGTGCGTAGTTTGTGTTCTTAGCTTAAGGTGCGTGGTTTGTATACTTAAAAGGTGCGTTGTTTTCATGCTTAAGGTGAATATCGCACAATCGCACGGGAAGATATATAGTAAATTATGAGGACATTATAGTAAATTATTCCATATAAGTTAAAATATTATATTATATTTAACTAAACAAATTAATATTATATTTCACAAACTAAACAAAACACAAGGTGGTTATTTTACATTCTCAAAATTTCATATTACTTTTTTTGAAGTAATCTTATTAGGGTAAGAGTTTGTGAACCAAATGCGCCGCACCATGCAACAATAAGCATATGTTGATCAATATTCCTTAGGATGCTCATAGTTTCAACAAGATTCTTGAAAGACTGCCCATAGTATTTCACGGAAGGTGACTCCATCTATCCGTTTCAACAGGATTCTTGAACTCGGGCTTAGGGATCCTTTAAGAACAAAATGTTTAACTTCACTTGATGATTCATGGACTAACTTCCAAAATTCTCGAAGGATGGCGAGTATCAACCTTGGATTCCTCAAGAACAAAATCTTTAACTTCGCTTGATGATTCTATGACTAACTTCCAAAATCCTCGAAGGGTAGCGAGTATCAGCCTTGGATTCCTCAGAGGGCCTTAAGCCCACTCCCTTCTCGGATTCTAGGACTCACTTCCAATTTAGTCCTTTGATTAGTGGGTTTCTCTCGAATCTATTTCTAAGTGATATATGTCTCTTTTTTCTTTTATATGCATTATTGTGAGTGTGATTAAATTCCTTACCTCACCTTAAGATGAGAGGGAGTATAGATTTGACTTGAATCATGATATTTAATCCTACACTAGTAAATGATGCGATGGGATAAATTTTTCATTTTTCATCAATGCTGGCCCGGTTGAGGCTTGTCTATGCCCAATCTCGATAGACAAACCTTTGATTTGCCCTAGCTCTATAACCCACCTGTTTTTCCCAATTCCGGAAAGCCCTCCCCGGGGGCCTAGCTCTAACATGACAAAGAAATGGGGAGTCTATGCTTTGAATAAGTAACAACAGATTGGTGGAATGAGGGATTAATCATTGGTGACCTTCCCTTTTTCCAGTCACGAAGCTCTCAACTGAACCCTATACAAGGGGTTGCTTGCTGCTCGCACCTATCTCTAAAGTAGCTTATGCACTCTACTTGTTACCACTAAATGATGAAGCCAAGATCGGAAGGAGGGACTTGAACCCTCAACCTCAGCCTTGGCAAAGCTATGCTCTACCATTAAGTTATTTTCGCCAGCAGGGCAACATCAACCACCGAAACACTACTGAGCAATTCACGTATCACTTTATACGGACGTCTTCTATTATTTCGTCGGACCATAAACTTGATCTTCAATCGAGCTATGAACACGAGTAGATAGGCGGTTAGGGGGGAGAGGATCGTCCGGGCCTGCATTTTCAATCAATCTTTAGCCGTTCTGTGCCGCTATTGGTGCGAGTTGTAAGGAGTCATAGTCTCGAGTCAAGTTGGGGTTCATTTCATTCTTGTAACGGGAATGAGTGTACGACAAGACCAGACAATTTGCTCCCTCGCCGCGGCGGTGTCTATCTTTTAAGTTAAGCCATTTCCTAAGACGACTCGTCTTTATTCTACGATAATCCAAGCTGCAGCGGCAACTCACGAACTTCTTACTAGGGCAGTAAGAAAACTCCTGCATGAGCAAGTGATAATCCAATACATTTCCATTATGTTACCTAGCCAAACTCGTCACCTCATGATGTGCCTAAGTCAAACGGTTGTTCTTGCTCAATCTTCCCTTTCTGATAGATAGTAGCAAGCTACTCTACTACTGGTGTTGAGGCCAGATAGATTGCTCATCCAGCCTAGCAGATCCATTGTTTATGCGGCAGTGCAATGCAACTGAAAAAGGTAAGCCCCTTTCCTTCCTTCTGTGTTTTTCAGATAGCCTGGACCCAACGTTTATTTCTGATTGAAATGTCAGCTCCTATTCACTTAAAACAAAAAACAAATAGATTCTAAAAAGCTTATTCGTTACTGTTATAAATGGGCGGGTCATCTGATTGGTTCAACTATCATTATTGGAAGCCCCTACGGTTGTTCGGTTGCGTACTCCCCGTCTGCCTATCTCACACTCCCAAAGCAGATTTTTATTGCATATATTTCATTTGCCTTTCCTGCATTTTTCTTTCTATCCATAAGTCTACTTCATTTGCCTTTCTTGCATTTTTCTTTCTATCCATAGGTCGGGTCGGCTTCATGTAGATAGATCTTTGTCGTGGGAGATTGATGCTCCTTGAGGTATACCCTCCCGGTGGGTTGTTCCTTTTGTTCCTTTATCTCACACTCCCAAAGCAGATTTTTATCTGCATTTTTTTTTCTATCCATAGGTCGGCTTCGTGTAGATAGATCTTTGTCGGGGGAGATTGGTGCTCCTTGAGGTATGCCCTTTCGGTGGGTTGTTCCTCTATCTGTCTTTTCCATCTAGTGCTCACACTGTGTAAGAAAATCTCCGTCTTCGATCTCTCTTCACAATGCAATAAAGAAGTCTAACAGTTTATCTCGACATCTTTGGAAGTCCAACAGTTTATCTCGACATCTTTGTTTTAAGTCATTGATCTCATATCTATAAGTAGGGGGGTCTGGCTCACTATTAAGGCTTTACGCCCGTCCATTCCTTTTAAGCTTGATCCTGCCACTCGTAACCTTCTTCGACTGAACCCGTTTTTGTTTTGGCTCCACGCTCTATCCGGTTTGAACTGGGTTCTAGAACCTCTCTCATAGATTCCCAAGTCATCTCTAGCAATCCGCTTTTATCCTTTGGTGTCAAAGGCTGAGTTCCTTTCTTGTCTTGCCCAAAAACTTTCTTTATTCTCATTTGAGAAAGATTCTCCCGCTACAATGTTTTACACATAGGGCCAGCTGCTTTCTTTATCTCGCTTGCCCTTACATTGAAAGTTTGAATTTCAATGTATATATCCATTATGTCATTATTAAAAAAATGTTTGGTCTCTTTGGTTTGGACTCATAGTATTTGGATATTAATTCTATACTTCGAAAGTTCATATTAAAAATTGTTTTAAGTTTGGAATATATGAGTTTAATGTTTTAATTTTATGCATATTTGTCCTAAGCATAATATTTTGTTTTAAATTATGCAATATTTTTATGCCTTTAGCAATGCATAAATTTAGGATGGAATTATATTAGTTTCTAATTAAGTTGGACTTATGCATACACTTTAGTTACATTAGTGCTTGAATTTAAGCATATTAGGTTCATTGATTTAGTTCACCCATTTAAGCTTTAATCATAGGTGAACCATGCAGTTTTGGTGTATACCCTACAAATTTTAGGTTTATACTCCCGAACAGTTATACATTGAGTGCATATGAATTGAGGAGGCATACTAGTTTTATAGCCCTGACTTAAAGAACATCTTGTGCCACTAGTCTCCTTAAATATCATATATTTGAATAGTCATAACATCTTTAATTTATTAATCTTAAGTTTAAATCACATAAAGGTTAGGCAAAGAATTGATAATTGTCTAGTGATCTTATAATTTTAATTTGGTTGGGGAGTAGCCACAACATCCTTTAATCAGTTAAAATTATATACTGAGCAGTTTATCTTGATTACATAAAGTTTTAGATATATCATTTGTGATTAATTGTATTTAATATGATGAAATTTAGCCCACATGCAATTTTGTTATATTTGTAAGATTAATTAGGATTAAATACTGGACTATGATCATAATTTATCCCACAAGCAATTATGTATTGGAATATAGTTTAGTAGTTTTATCAGTGATGATAGAAATAAATCAATTTGTTTGTAAATAATTTCCAATTCTATCATGAAGGTTAATTTTATGATGCGAGGGATTAAGAAAAGGAACATGATTTCTTAAGTTTTATCATAATAGTTGTAATGTATCTCGTTGATTAAAACTTTAGCCTACAGGCAAGTCTTATATCACTTGATTCTTCAACTCATTTGATAATTATTTCATCATAAAATTTCAGTTGGATCTAGTCTAGTTGAGTAAAACTTTAGCCAATAGGCAAGTTTTATGTCTCTAGATTCTTCTGTCTATTTAATACTTGAGATGAAATATTATCATAAGGGTTGTAATTGGATTTAATAGAATTAAAATTTAGCCTACAAGCAAGTTTTATGTCAATAAATCCCTCACCCATTAGATAATAATTTTATCACAATATCTTAGAATTTATAAATTTAGTTCAATTATAATTCTAAGTTTTCATGGTTTGCATTGGCAAAACATGTATGTAGTTATTTCTCAAAATTTAACCACTTTTATTAATTGTTTTGCGAATCTTGCTCGGTTATTTGGACTAACTGTAATAAGTTACGTGATATATTCGATATACTTCTTTTGGTTTCCAAGAATAAAATGTACCTTTTCGAACCAAATTCTAACTTGATTTTGGAAAGTGTATTTTATTATTTTAGTATGTCCAACTATAGTGGGAGTTATGTCCTCATTAGTTATTACTTTAGTTGGATTGGAACCAAATATTGATTATTTAGTATGCCCAACTAATGGCGGGAAATTATATCTTCATTATTTAGTTGGTCAAATCAATTGTGAGTACGTATATCATTAATTCTGCTGAAGAATATTTTAATCAGTTGGAGTGATCATTTAGAAAAGATCATTAAGATGCTTCACTAAAGATTCCGCAAGTATCAATCTTGTATTTGTTCATATAAATTCATAAGTTCAAATTATTGAACATTTAATTGTGTAACATATTTATGAAAATGTTGTAACAATATTAAGGAGTTTATTAGAACAAAACATTTAACTTGTGCTACACTACTATTTAAATAAATTTTTTAGCATGTAATAGAGTCTTTAGTTTCTTCAAAATTGATCCTGGGCCATTTTGGTTTGTAAGGCTCAAGACAATTTTACAAGACATAAAAGTAAGACTCATAATGTTCAGTTTATTATAAAGTGAACTTGAAGTTATTTGGAAAGTTATGGTGTATATTTAATATTCCACATTTATGGACTTAGAATTTTAGCTTATTGTCTAAGTTGTTGGAATGCTTCTATGACTATACTATCTTTTGGCTATTTTGATGAGTGGGAGTGACAGACGTGTCAACTTCAAGCTTTTGGCCGTTAGAGGTAGTGCTTAAGTTAAGTTATAAACTAGTCATGTAATATAGTTAGCATTATGGTAACATTAAGAGATCTCTACTTAAGGCATAGTTAACATTAAGGATCTTAGAGATCATGAAGTGTACTCTTTTATACAAATTTGGATGGTTTTTTCTTTTTTAAGTTGCGCATAAGGTACCAAGAATAAACTTTGGGTTTGTTCATAAAGGACTTAAGTTGGGGAATAAAAATGCATGTGATGCATAGAAGATATTACTCTGTCGAGCAGAGGACATATCGCTATGATTCATATGGGTGTGCATTCGGTTAACCGAACCAAATTAACCGAAATTTTAAAACCTTTAACCGTTAATCGAACCGAAGTTTGTGTTACCGAATTAACGGAATCGTTTTTTTTTTTTTCGGTTAATCGGTCGGTTAACCGATTAAGCGAACTTTTTAAACCTAAAATATAAAATTCTAAAAATAACACCTAAAATAATAAATCCAATTAAAATAAAATACAAATCATCCATAACTTCAAATATTCAAACATCCATACCTTCAAATCTTCAATCCAATTAGTATTTAATATTTATATTTAATTATTTATCTATATATATACACATAAATTCGGTTAACCGACCTTTCGAACCAAATTAACCGTTAACCGAAATTTTTTGGTTCAGTCGATTAACCGAAAAACTTCGGTAAATTGCACACCCCTAATGATTCATGTGTTTTGTTCTTTGATGAAAGTTGTGCTAGTACTTGCACCAAATGGGAGACTGTAAGAATTTTCCCTAATACAATATATATTATATATTGTGGGCCTTAATAATGTGGTGCAAGTGGACTAGGCCCATTAAGTTATAGGTTGGATTGAACATCTAGGTTTAGTCTAATCCACCATTATGCCTATATATAAGCCTGCATTGATGGGATGCAGGACAGACGATATATAGCACCTAAAGAGCTGGTAGTCATACTGATTAGAATACACCAGTACACCATCTAGGGTTCTGAGTTAAGTATGAGAAAAAACGACTAACACAAGCAACACAACAAGGCATCAACAACTGTGGTTGGAAATCAACACGACTTATGCTTCCGCTACTACGAGTTAAGTTTCTCGTAGATTTATTCTATATGATTAGATAGTATTATTGATCTTACACGGACCTCATACCGCCCCTAGGGCTTTTAGTCGTCGAGGCCATTTGGCCTTGCGTCAAGGGACTCTTTCGTTCGACAATAGTCGAGGTCGGACCTCGTATCACCCCTAGGGAGTTTAGTCGTTTTAAGTCAAAACCTTTGGTTTTAGACTTAAAGACTCGCCCGTTCAGCGATAAGCGAGGTCAGACCTTATATCTCCCTTAGGGTACTAGCCACTTAAATGAGGTGGGCTAAGATATTGACCTAGTGGTCGGCCACAAAGGCCTCTTTGGGAGCTAAGAAATAAGTATAGCGAAATTTTGCTACTTTATTATGAAGTGCAACTTAAGGGGTTGGACCACCTTACATGCAATAATAATAGGCTCTTCTGTTAGGTAGTGAGCGGGGCGAGCCCCGTACCACCACTAGAGAATGCCGAGGTCAAGGCCAGTGTGCACGACCGTTACCATGGATTAATTACTCTGTCTAGAATTAGGTGAGGTTGGACCTCACAACGCCACTAGGGAGAATCAGTAATTATTATTATTATTATGGGAAATAACAAATCACGTTATTTTCCTTTACTGCCTAAGCAATTCCTTTGAATTCTTCCTTTATGAATTCAAAAGCAGTTTCAGTGCATGAGGAGTCAATCCTGTTTGAGCAAATTTTAGAGGTTCCACGGGCATGGATTTTTTAGAGAAGAAACAAAGAGCATGAAGAGGATGATGCATGATCTCAAACTGCTAGTCCACCCTAGAGGATACGCCGCCGACTGTGGCAGCGTAAAGCCTCCCTGCTTGGGTGGTGCTGCCTGTTGTGGAGCCCTGAGATGACACAAGTTCAGTCTTCCCTCACGCCCGTGGCCATCATTTCCCGTGGATTGGAGAATGAGATGACCGGCTCGCAGCGGCAGAACGCAGGTCCCAACCGGGAGCAAATCCCACACGACTAAGCACGCAACCACCACGTAGATCACCTTCGATGCAACGAACTTCAGGCATACAATGGTGCAGCTGATCGGTCGCGAGGTTCGGAGGCCGCAGTGGTAAGCTGATGGTGTATGATTTTCCTGGATTTGACTATAACTCGGGCGAAAAAGATTGCGGATTTTCTAGGGCAGTTAATGTAATCCCGGATAGACATCACTAGGTCCAAACTTCCCGGGGCTATAAGCGAATGCAGAGGTTCCCGAGAGTTCCTGCGTAAAGCCAACAAATACAAAAGATTCCATGAAAAACCAATATCATCCCCCCGTAATTTGCCCATTTATCATACGTTGTAAATTCCCACATTTTCCAAAGAACATTCAAACATGTAGTCGGCTTTCCCTTATTTGGATAACCATCTTCTTCTTTAAGATTGCGTAAACTCCACCAGCATCCTCAGGCAACACGGAATTGATAAAATCGCGACCCACTTTTGCAAACTGCCAAAAACACACTATCCTGGAAATGTTGAGGTCATATGCAGATCCATGCGGCGGTGCAATGCAATCGGAAAGCGGTTGGAGCGCGACCTATGGCCGGTTGGATGCCGGCATTGCTAGAGGCGGTGCACTAGGGACACGTACGGTGTAGTACAAAGCGTGCTGGCATACGGATAGCTAGAAATTCCATGGGCTCCGGCGCCGATTTCCTCAATGCATTCAATTACGACATCCATGATGGGGTCAATGTTATACTTCTCTCTCTGAAGACACGGTCCCTTTTACAACAGATTTCCCGATTCTCCATCATCGCTGGATCTGAACTCGCCATTGAGCAACCACAATATTCTATCTTCCACTGCTGGAAAATTGCAAGGATTGAAGGGAAACATCACATATCCATGTTTATATATTTAACATGAATTTTCTTTTAAACATTTCCCTCAAGATCCATGTTGATTGAATTTTTAGGCTTGATGATGATCCATAATCATTTGGATCTCATAATCGCACAGAGCCAACAAATTCAAACCAAAGAAAAACATGTGTCTCGGCCTCATAATGTTGTGAGTCTTGCAGGTGACCACCACATGATGCCTCACCGGATTTGAATCGAAGTACCTTGCATAATGATTCAGGACATAGTGATGCTTCAGCCTGGAGGAATAATTCGAATGTCTCAGCTGCCACACACCTCAATAATAATAATCTGATGGTTAGGCAACAGGTTGTAAACAATAATTCTAATGGTAGTAAACAAAGTGTCACTTTGGGCAAGCAGAATAATTACTATGATTTTCATGCGGTTAATCTGGGTATCGTATGAATATCTTCAGGATGAAGCTAAGCCTTGGATTGAATACAATTTACGTAGCCAACACATGCATGCTTGTGGTTAGTACTGCCAAAGCGGACCGGCCCGCCCCACCGCAGACTAAATTTCTGGCGGATTTTTACGGGCCGACCTGTTAGGCCCGTGGGCCAAAATTTGTGTAACTCTAACCCGCCTGCGTGAGTTCGCGGGTCGGCCCGCGAGCTTTTTCATTTTTTTTTTTTAATATATACATTCACAGTGTATTACTATATTCACAGTAATACACTGTAATATATATTCACATTGTGTGAATATATATATATTCACACACTGAATAAATATATAATTCCCAGTGTGTGATATATTCACACACTGTGAATATATATATATTCACGTGTGCTGTGAATATATATATATATATATATATATATATATATTCACAGTGTATTGTGAATTTATATATATATAAATATTTTAAAAAATAATATATATATTTAAAAACATGATGAGTTTGCGGATCACAAAACAATATTTCATTTGAAAAAATTATTAAATAGGTTGGGTGGATTAAACTTAAGATTAGGAGTATTTAATATATATATATATATATATATATATATATATTTTTATTTTTTTTTTTGTTTAAAAAAATTTTTTTTTTTACTTAGCCCGCGGGTCAATTTTGGCCCGCATTTTTGCGGGCCTATTTTTTCATGACCCTAACTTGCCCCACCGCGGGCTTTGACCCATTTTGACAGCCCTACTTGTGGTTAAGCATGCCTAATGTAAATACCCCACCAAACGAATACCGTAAAAGGTTTTTGCGTGATGGTTGATTTCGTTGGAGATGTTGGAGTTGGATCCTGACCTTGCCATAGTTAGGGATGTAGCATGCTCGACCTGACGTCGAGCTCTCAATGAAAGCACCAATGATGGATTTAATTAACTCGGGGTGGTTCGAATTAGTAAATCCGATAAATAAAGGAATGCTATCAAAGAATGATTCGATAGAAAAGGCAATTAATAAATGTCGCGGAGACAATTTTGTATTAATATAGTGTTGTAGGAAGATTACAATGGGTTTGAGATGTAGTTGAACTTGCCTTGCAATGACAATACAATACAAGACATGGGCTAACAAACTCCCCTAAAGTCATGGTAGGCCACAAGACTAAGTCGAGGCCTATGTAGTGGGCTCGCGAGACTAAGTCAAGGCCCATCATTATGGGCCTCGAGTTATGCACTTCCGAACCCTGGGTTTCTATTATTGGGCCGTTTATCTAAAAACATAATAAGTCTCAATCAAGGTTATGTCCTTGATTTATGTCCCTCTTTTTGGATGCTAATAAATGTGTACATTTTACTTTAAATGTTGTACACTTCAATGTTATTAGACAAAATTATCCCTACTACATTCTTGTTATACAAAACTACCCTTATACCGTTATAACACCGTTACTTTTAACTCCATCATTATTACTATACACCTATATCTATCATATCTTTTTCCTATTCTTTAATTGTCAGTTTATTAAAATTATTATATAATTAATTTAATGGTTGATTATATTTTAATTAAATTTTCGTGAATGGTAAATCATATATGTGTGTATAAAATACATATATTATTTGTGTATATATAATTTGAATTATTTGTATTTGTTAATATTTTAATATTGGGCATAAGTTTTCGCGCATCGCGCGTACAAAATACTAGTATTATATATATCCATCAATATTTCTTTCTCCTAGCATCATCAAAGTTATATTTCTGTACGTGCAAGATCTTCCCAAATAAATTAAGGGTGTATTTAGTTTTCATGTTTAGCTATCATGAACGGATACCAAAATCATTATTATTGTTTGGTTGATAGATTTTTAGAACACTACTATGAGTTTTGATTAACCCATTAATTACAAAACTCATTCCTTAATAAAATAAGAGTTTCATTTCCATTTCACTTTACTATCAAGCATGCAATATACTTTTACCAAAATTCATTACCATTACCAAGTATTTGATACCCATTCTGATTTCGATTCCCATGTGTGAACCAAACACACCCTAAAGACCAACATTTATAATTGGTGCTATCAAAGGGCTATAATTTCGACAAGTTTGGAGTGTTTCTCGTTTCAGTGTTTGGGTTGTCATGTTTATTTTTGAAATGCAAACGCTTCTAAATTGTTGGAATAAAGCTACTAATAAACACGTGTAAACATGAACCAAAAATTGAAAAATAGACACGAAACAATGTAACATCGTATGCCTGATAACATATTAGCAGGATGAAAGTGATAGGAACACTGCTGAAAAACGTTGAAAAAAGTGACGTCGCCGGTACACCGGTGTCAGAATTCGGTCAGATGTTTGCCGGAAATGTAATTAACCTGCAATTACTAGTGGCAAATAGGTAAAAGGGCTCATTTGTTTCAAAATAACAAGTGTGAGGACTTAATTGGAGCTTTTTGAAGTTGAAGGGCCTAATGCACAAATGAGTATAGTATGAGGGTCTATTTGACCCTTATCCGAAATTTATAAAATATTAAATAAATTAATAAAATAGATACGATGTTGATTTTTATCTTATTGCTTTTAATTTCTTAAAAATTATATACGACGCCGTTCTTTAGGACACACTTTTTAAAAAGTGAGCACCTT
This sequence comes from Ipomoea triloba, assembly GCF_003576645.1. NCBI lineage: Eukaryota > Viridiplantae > Streptophyta > Magnoliopsida > Solanales > Convolvulaceae > Ipomoea > Ipomoea triloba. The sequence goes on along the minus strand of NC_044919.1, from coordinate 28,735,921 downwards.
AAGCATTAAAATGACGCACATTAAGTAAACAAACTAAACACTTTAAGCATAGAAACAAAGAACATTAAGAACACAAACCACCAAAGTTTTAAAATGGCGCACCTTAAGTACACTAACCATACAACTTAAGCAATGTCTGTATATTTATTTATTTCAAAACTATTTACTCCGTATAATTTAATCTTTTGTATTAACTGATTTATTTTTTCCATTGTTGCATATTTAGAAATTATATCAAATATAGCATTTATAATTAATAATGTCTTTTAAAACATAAAATGAATTTGAGACATAATTTTTTGCAATGTTTTTCTTCCTAACAAATGATTTTTTTTGGAAGAACAAAAAAAAATGTTGTGTAGTAACATGTCTGTGCTTAGCGGGTGTGTTGTGGGCGGAGCCTTGCACGAAGAAGGAAGTTTAAAATTTATAAAATATTAAATAAATTTATAAAATAGATATGATGTCGATTTTTATCTTATTGTTTTTAATTTGAAAAAAAAAACTATATACGACGCCGCACTTTAGGACACACAGTTAGATCACAAATATTTTCTAAACATACAGAATAAGTCTACGGGAAACTTAACCTCGTAGTAGCGGAAGCATAAGTTGTGTTCATCTCCAGCCATAGTTGATGTCTTGTTGTGTTGTCTCTTGAACTGTAGATCTGTAGGGTGTTAGTCGTTTTGTATCACACTTAACTCAGAACCCTAGATGATGTACTGGTATTAACTGAGCAGTATGAGTATCATATCTTTAGGTGCTATATAGTTGTCTGTCCTGCATCCCATCAATGCAGGCTTTATATAGGCATAATGGTGGATTAGACAAAACCTTGATGTTTAATCCAACCTATAACTTAACGGGTTTGTATCTTGTTGTTTTTAATTTTTTTTTATAAAAAAAAAACTATATACGACGACGCACTTTAGAACATACTTTTTAAAAAGTGAGCATCTTAAGCATTAAAATGGCATTAAGTATACAAATCACGCATCTTAAACACAAAACAAAGAACCTTAAGAACAAGTCACGCAACTTAAGTACATAAACTAAATACCTTAAGCAATATATGTATATTTATTTATTTCAAAACTATTTACTCCGTATAGTTTAATCTTTTGTATTAACAAATTTATTTTTCTAATTTTTGCATATTTAAAAATCATATCAACTATAGCATTTATAATTAAAAAATTTCTTTTAAAACATAAAATTAATTTTAGGCAAAATTTTTTGCAATTTTTTTCTCCATACATAAATTTTCTTTTTTTGGGATGATGCTTATTTTTGGGTTGTTGTTCGGAGTTCGTAGCGATTGTTTTGTGGCTGCTAAGAACCACCCTGTTCGTTGCATGGGATATCTGCATCTAGCAGAGGCGCTTGTAGTTAAGGAAGCTTTGTCCTGGGTGAAAGATCGAGGTTTCACAAAGGTAGTTGTATTTTCTGATTGTCAGGCAGTGTGCAAATCGTTGAATGGTACGTCGTTGGATTTATCATATGCAGGTTGTGTGATGAGCGAGTGTCGTGAATTAAAATGACATTTTGAGAAAGTGTCTATTCAGTATGTCTCGATCAGTGAATAAGTTTACTCATACTTTGGCTCGAACTGCTCGTTCTCAAACTGGTCATTTATGTTGGTTGTCATCTTTACCTTCATGTCTTGATCATTTACTATAATAATATGATTTTTGGTTTTATTTTTTTATTTTTTTTATTTTTTATTTTTTTTATAATGATGTGTAGTAACATGCTTGTGCTCAGCGGGTTTGTTGTGAGACATTGTCTTGCACGAAGAAGGAAGTTTAAAATTTATAAAATATTAAATAAATTTATAAAATAGAAACGATGTCGATTTTTATCTTATTGTTTTTAATTTCTTAAAATTATATAAGACGCCGCTCTTTAGGACACACTTTTTAAAAAGTAAAGTAAGCACCTTAAGCATTAAAATGGTGCACGCTAAGTAAACAAACTAAAAGCTTTAAGCACACAAACAAAGAACCTTAACAACACAAACCACGCACCTCAAGTTTTAAAATGACGCACCTTAATTAAACAAACCACACAACTTAAGCAATGTCTGTATATTTATTTATTTCAAAACTATTTACTACGTATAATTTGATCTTTTGTATTAACTAATTTATTTTTTCCATTGTTGCATATTTATAAATTATATCAAATATAGCATTTATAATTAAAAATGTCTTTTCAAACATAAAATTAATTGGAAGCAGAATTTTTTGCAATGTTTTTCTACCAAACAAATGTTTTTTTTGGTAAGGACAAAAAAATTGATGTGTCGTAACATGTATATGCTCAGCGGGTGTGTTGTGAGGCAGAGCCTTGCACGAAGAAGGAAGTTTAAAATTTATATAATATTAAATAAATTTATAAAATAGATACGATGTCGATTTTTATCTTATTGTTTTTACTTTTTTAAAAAAAAATTATATACGACGCCGCACTTTAGGACACATTTTTAAAAAAGTGAGTACATTAAGCATTAAAATAGCGCACGTTAAGTACACAAACGACGCACCTTAAACACACCAACAAAGAACATTAAGAACACAAGCCACGCACCTTATGTACACAAACAATATATCTTAAAGCAATGTCTGTATATTTATTTATTTCAAAACTATTTACTCCGTATAATTTAATCTTTGTATTAACTAATTTATTTTTTCCATTGTTGCATATTCAGAAATTATATCAAATATAGCATTTATAATTAAAATGTCTTTTAAAACATAAAATTAATTGGAGGCAGAATTTTTTGCAATGTTTTTCTCCCTAACAAATGATTTTTTTTGGGAAAGACAAAAAATAATGTGTAGTAACATGTTTGTGCTCAGCGGGTGTGTTGCGGGGCGGGGCCTTGCACGAAGAAGGAAGAAGGAAGTTTAAAATTTAAAAAATATTAAATTAATTTATAAAATAGATATGATGTCGATTTTTATCTTATTGTTTTTAATTTCTTAAAAATTATATACGACACCTCTCTTTAGGACACACTTTTAAAAAAAGTGAGCATCTTAAGCATTAAAATTACGCACGTTGAGTATACAAACCACGCACCTTAAACACACAAACAAAGAACCTTAAGAACACAAGCCACGCCCCTTAAGTATACAACTCATATACCTTAAGCAATGTCTGTATATTTATTTATTTTAAAACTATTTAGGAAAAATATTAACAAATTTATTTTTCCCTTTTTTTGCATATTTAGAAATCATATCAAATATAGAATTTTTAATTAAAAAAATTCTTTTAAAACAGAAAATAAATTGGATGCACAATTTTTTACAATGTTTTTCTCCTTACAAGATGTTTGGGGTGGGGGGGGGGGAGGGGGGATGAT
>NC_044919.1:28730146-28732065 GCF_003576645.1 Ipomoea triloba | reverse complement strand
GGGGGGGGGGGGGGGGAGGGGGGATGATGGTTATTTTTTGGTTTTTGTTGAGAGTGGTAGCGAATGTTTTGTGACTGCTAAGTACGAGACCGTTCGTTGTTTGGAGATCTGCATCTAGCAGAGGCGCTTGCAGTTAAGGAAGCTTTGTGGTGGGTGAAAGATCAATGTTTCACAAAGATAGATGTGTTTTCTTATTGTTAGGTTGTGTGCAAATCGTTGAATGGTACGTCGCTCGATTTATCATATGCAGGTTGTGTGATGAGTGAGTGTCGTGAATTAAAATGACATTTTGAGAAAGTGTGAATTCAGTATGTCTTTCGATCAGTGAATAAGTTTGCTCATACTTTGGCTCGAGCTGCTCGTTCTCAAACTGGTCATTTAGGTTGGTTGTCGTCTTTTCCTTCATGTCTTGATCATTTACTATAATAATATGATTTTTGGTTTGTTTTAAAAAAAATGATGTGTAGTAACATGCTTGTGCTCAGCGGGTTTGCTGTGAGACAAAGTCTTGCACGAAGAAAGAAGTTTAAAATTTATAAAATATTAAATAAATTTATAAAATAGATACGATGTCGATTTTTATCTTATTGTATTTAATTTCTTAAAAATTATATATGACGCCGCTCTTTAGGAAACACTTTTTAAAAAGTGAGAACCTTAAGCGTTAAAATGACGCACGTTAAGTAAACAAACTAAACACTTTAAGCACACAAACAAAGAACCTTAAGAACACAAATCACGCACCTCAAGTTTTAAAATGGCGCACCTTAAGTAAACAAACCACACAACTTAAGCAATGTTTGTATATTTATTTATTTCAAAAATATTTACTCCGTATAATTTAATCTTTTGTATTAACTAATTTATTTTTTTCATTGAGCATATTTAGAAATTATATCAAATATAGCATTTATAATTAAAAATGTCTTTTAAAACATAAAATTAATTGGAGGCAGAATTTTTTGCAATGCTTTTCTCCCTAACAAATGATTTTTTTTTGGGAAGGACAAATAAAATGATGTGTAGTAACATGTATGTGCTCAGCGGGTGTGTTGTGGGGCGGAGCCTTGCACGGAGAAGGAAGTTTAATTTTACGACGATGTCGTTTTGTATCTTATTGTTTTTAATTTTTTCAAAAAAACTATATACGACGCTGCACTTTAGGACACACTATTAGATCACAAATATTGTCTAAACATATAGAATAAGTCTACGGGAAACTTAAGCGGAAGCATAAGTCGTGTTGATCTCTAGCCATAGTTGATGCCTTGTTGTGTTGCCTCTTGAACTATAGATCTACAGGGTGCTAGCCGTTTTGTCTCACACTTAACTCAGAACCCTAGATGATGTACTAGTATTAACTGAGTAGTATGAGTACCATATCTTTAGGTGTTATATAGTTGTCTGTCTTGCATCCCATCAATGCAGGCTTTATATAGGCATAATGGTGGATTGGACTAAACCTAGATGTCCAATCCAACCTATAACTTAACGGGTTTGTATCTTGTTGTTTTTAATTTTTTTTTTTTTAAAAAAAAAACTATATACGACACCGCACTTTAGAACACACTTTTTAAAAATTGACATCTTAAGCATTAAAATGGCGCACGTTAAGTATACAAATCAGGCACCTTAAACACAAAATAAAGAACCTTAAGAACACAAGTCACGCACCTTAAGTACATAAACCACTTATATTTATTTATTTCAAAACTATTTACTCCGTATAGTTTAATCTTTCATATTAACAAATTTATTTTTCTCATTTTTGCCTATTTGAAAATCATATCAAATATAGCATTTATAATTAAAAAAATTTCTTTTAAAACTTAAAATTAATTGCAGGCAAAATTTTTTGCAATGGTTTTTCTCCTTACATAATTTTTTTTTTTTGGGGGGGGGGGGGGGGGGGGTAATTT
>NC_044919.1:28715486-28729557 GCF_003576645.1 Ipomoea triloba | reverse complement strand
TTTTTTTTTTTTTTTTTTTTTTTTTTTTTTTTTTTGGGGGGGGGGGGGGGGGGGGGGAGTGATGCTTATTTTTGGGTTTTTGTTAAGAGTGGTAACGGTTGTTTTGTTCCTGCTAAGAACGAGCTCGTTCGTTGCATGGGAGATCTGCATCTAGTAGAGGCGCTTGCAGTTAAGGAAGCTTTGTCGTGGGTGAAAGATCGAGGTTTCACAAAGGTAGTTGTGTTTTCTAATTATCAGGCTGTGTGCAAATCGTTGAATGGTACGTCGTTGGATTTATCATATGTAGGTTGTGTCATGAGCGAGTGCCGTGAATTAAAATGACATTTTGAGAAAGTATCTATTCAGTATATCTCTCGATCAGTGAATAAGTTTGCTCATGCTTTGGCTCGAGTTGCTCGTTCTCAAACTGGTCATTTATGTTGGTTGTAGTCTTTTCTTTCATGTATTGATCATTTACTATAATAATATGATTTTTGGTTTGTTTAAAAAAAATGATGTGTAGTAACGTGCTTGTGCTCAATGGGTTTGTTGTGAGACAGAGTCTTGACGAAGAAGGAAGTTTAAAATTTATAAAATAGATACGATGTCGATTTTTATCTTATTGTTTTAATTTTTTAAAAATTATATACGGTGTCACTCTTAAGGAAAAATTAGAGTCGCATTTCTTTATTAAAAAAATTGTCCAATATGTCGGTTCTATACGTAAACAAGTTGTAATTACCCTAAAAATAATAATAATAATAATGATACGACATTGGTTATTCCAAAAAATCGTTGTATATAAATTTTAATTTTTTAATAGGAACCGTTGTTGGTTTTTTAAAGAAGCGGACATTTTTTTTGAATAAAGGAAACCGACATTGTTTTCTTAAAAGAGTTATTTAAAATTATTTAAAATGACTTCGGTTTTCTTAAACCAACGTCATAAAAATATAAATATTATTGCTATTACTACTACTACTACTACTACTATTATTATTATTATTATTATTATTTATTATTATTATTATTATTATTGTAAAACATAAACGTTGATTTCCTTAACAACATCGACGTAAAAAAAGCGACACCATATTGTGTTTAAAATTCAAAATAATTCTGTAATTATTAACAATGCGGGTTAGTTTATACAACTGACGTTACAATTTTTTTAAAGTTATAAATTTATTTAATATTTTAATGACGATTTTATTAAAGACAACGTGATATATCCGATGTTATATGTTTTTTTTTTAGTAGTGTGATGATCCTATCCATGTATTATTAATGACAACGTGTATGAAGAAATTGATAATACTAACTTAAATCAAATTATATAATAATATTAGTTAATTATTACAAAACTCCGTAGATATATTTTGTATTTTGTATTAAACACATCATTATGACGATAAAAATAATAGCACCTCACCCCAAAAGAATAAACGAGTCAATGAAGTATAAATTACAAATTTAATTTTTGTTAGTATATTTTTAGAATGTAGTTAAGTTTATCACATATTCACATATGAATTTGCCTTATATCGTGTGGACCATAGTCCAAAAACGACGTTGTTTCTTTAAGTAAAGAAACGGATACCGTTACATCTTAACGGGCTCGTATTTTTGGTGTGTTAATTATCAAATGAAACTACCGTGTATTTAAAATGAAATTGTGTCGCATATTATTTTTATGTTATCAAATGAAACTGCAATTGATCTGAATTGAAATGAAATTGTAGTTGTGTTAAAATGAAACTGAATAATAGTTTCACATATTTGAGTGTATATTGTCCAATGAAAATGTAGTTATATCGAAATGACAATGTAGTTGTGTTGTAATTAAACTATAGTGTATATAAAATGAAATTGAATAACAGTTTCACATATTTGAGTGTATAATGTCGAACGAAATTGTAAATGTGTTGAAATAAAACTGCAGTGTATATAAAAGAAAATTGAATATGTTATACAAACAAAGTTATTTTACGTGGAATGGCGCGAAATGGCACAGATCGAGTGCTGCTTCTTTTCATTAAAAGAATAGCACCTTTTTGGACCATGGTCTATAGTAAAATTTGTGTATAAATTGTGTGAACATTGAGAGATCATGAGTTTGAGTCTTGCTTAAGTAGTTATGAATTGATACAACATTTTTTAAAAAAAGATGAATATTTTTCCATAAAAGATTATATATCATTTTTGGGATCCGTGTTTAATTTAATTACTTACCAATTTACCATTTAATATATTTAATGAATAAATATTATGAATTTCTATGTTAGGCAACCTCCACGCCTCTTCCACCACAGTAGTTATAACTTATATCGTGGTCAAAAAAACCGCACCCAAGTAAAGAAAATGTTAGCCGTTACAACTTAACGGAATTAGGTAAATGAAATTATATTTTATTTAATACTGCTTCACATTTGTTTTTATATTATAAAAAAAGTTTGTAAATGAAATTGTAGTTGTATTGAAAAGAAATGGTGTATATAAAATGAAATTGAATAACAGTTTGCGCTTCCCCATTTAACCAAGGAGACCGTTGTTCTTCAGCGCTGGAAGTGAGTTTCATTACTGGCCATGTATTGTAATTTGTACACAAAGTGTAGTAGTGTGTGTATATTTATATATATTCTCGCAATCTATTAAAACAATGAAATTACCAGTATTTGTTCAACGTAATTGTCTGGTCATTTGACTTTTGTTGTAGTATATAATCATTGTAGATTACACCATCTTTTTCAGTATAGTAATTGTTGAGCGCACTGGATTGTTAAAATCTGTGGACCACTTACGATGTTATATGTAAAATATTATATGTATTCATGAAAACATTGCATTGCGTGGCAGTAGAAAATCTCATCTCCTCAGCGAACGCCTAGCGCAACGTGGTCCTGGCGGCTGAGACGCAGGTTGATAAAATTCCGTCTGGGCCAGTTTAAGGTTTTTGGGGTTGAAGAAGGTTTGTGGGTGGAATCTAGGACGACACAGGTATGTTTTTTTCCGTCAAAGTTCTGGTTTTAGGTTTCTGGCTGGTTTTTTGTTGAAGTGGAAGTTGTTTTTTGGGTATCAAGATATGATATGATCCGATCTGTAAAAGGTTGTGTTATGTAATTACTTGTTTTTTGTTTTTGCACTTTCCAGACAGCAGACTTGTTGGGATTGAGGATGGAGAATAGCATCATGTCCTCTTCTTCAGGTTCTTGGATTGCATCGCTTTCTTGTTCTGCCCCCGAGGAGGACGTGTCTGTTTCGTCTGCAATCAGATGGCTGAGATTCATCTTCCTTTCTCCATGTCCTCAAAGAGCTCTGTTGTCTGTAATTGATGTCCTGTTCCTGCTTACTCTAGTTGTCTTTGCAATCCAGAAGCTCTATTCTAAGTTCAATTCTGATAGGCTATCCAATGGATCCAGTAATGGCATTGAAAATCCTCTCATCCAAAGCCAAAGAGTTCGAGTTCAAACGGATGTTTGGTTTAAGTTATCCATAATTCTTTCGGCTATTTTAGGAATTGCTTCCCTAGCATTATGCATTTTCACATTTAGCAGGAGTAGCTCATCTTCATGGTATGTCATAGATGGGCTATTTTGGCTGCTTCAAGCAATAACTCATTTATTCATCACTGTTCTAATAGGTCATGAGAAAAAATTCCAAGCTGTAACTCATCCAATGTCCCTTCGTCTGTACTGGATTGCAGACTTTGTTGTAATGACCTTGTTCCTAGGTTCGGGGATTACTCGTGTAGTCTCAGCACATGAAAGTGATCCTAATTTGATGTTGGAGGATATAAGTTCATTCGTGGCGTTTCCAATTTCAGTAGTTCTTCTGATTGTTGTGTGAAAGGATCAACTGGAATAACAGTGACAAGGGATTCTGAATCAGAAGTGGATGATGAAGCAAGCGAGTATGAAACTGTTTTGGGGAAATCCAATGTGACTGGCTATGCTTCGGCCTCGCTCCTGTCCAGAACGTTTTGGATTTGGATGAACCCATTGTTGAGAAAGGGTTACAAGGCACCGCTGAAGCTTGATGATGTTCCTACACTTTCACCAGAGCATAGAGCTGAGAGAATGTCAGAGCTTTTCGAAAGAAATTGGCCTAAGCCTGAAGAGAACTCGAAGCATCCTGTCAGAACCACATTGCTGCGTTGCTTCTGAAAAGAGGTTGCATTTACTGCTACACTTGCAATCATAAGGCTGTGTGTGATGTATGTTGGGCCATTGCTCATCCAGAGGTTTGTTGATTACACGTCGGGGAAGAGGACATCTCCTTATGAAGGATACTACCTCGTTGGTACTCTCATGGTTGCCAAATTTGTTGAAGTTTTGACCACTCATCACTTCAATTTCAATTCCCAGAAGCTCGGAATGCTCATCCGGTCCACACTCATCACTTAGTTATACAAGAAGGGCTTGAGACTTACCTGCTCAGCTAGACAGGATCACGGGGTTGGGCAGATAGTAAACTACATGGCGGTAGATGCTCAGCAACTGTCTGGTATGATGGCGCAGCTACATGCTGTATGGCTTATGCCAGTGCAAGTTTCCATAGCTTTAGCTATCCTATATTTAAACCTTGGAGCTTCAGCAGTCGTAACGCTGGTTGGACTTGCTGCAGTTTTTCTATTTGGTGTGTTTGGCACTCGAAGAAACAACAGGTTCCAGTTCAATATCATGAAGAACCGCGATTCCAGAATGAAGGCAACGAATGAGGTGCTTAATTGCATGCGTGTCATAAAGTTCCAGGCCTGGGTGGCTATCTAAGTTTATGTATTCAACTGCTTGGAATTTGATTGTTCTGTGGAGCGCTCCATTACTCGTGGCTGCATTCACATTTGGAAGCGCGATTTTGTAGGGGATTCCACTCGATGCTGGGACAGTATTCACAGCAACTGCACTCTTTACGATGCTGCAGGAGCCAATCAGGACCTTTCCACAATCCATGACTCTCTTTCACAGGCGATGATATCTCTCGAGAGATTGGATAAATATATGATTAGTAAGGAGTTGGCTGACAAGCTAAGTCAGTGGAAAGAGTGGAAGGCTGTGGGGATGGAATTGCTGTGGAAGTGAAAGATGGCACTTTTAGTTGGGACGATGAACGAGGTGAAAAAGTACTGAAAGATGTAAATTTTGAAGTTAAGAAAGGGGAACTAACAGCTGTAGTTGGGACAGTTGGATCTGAGAAATCATCTCTTCTAGCATCAGTTCTTGGCGAGATGCACAAGCTCTCAGGGAAAGTATGCTCCCTCTTTAGTCTTTATCATTAGTTTGATAAGCATCACAGCATTTTTTTTTCCTAGATAGCTACTAATCTATGTTTCTTTAATGTCATTTTAACAGGTAAGAGTTTGTGGTTCAACTGCCTATGTTGCGCAAACATCATGGATTCAGAACGGGACCATACAAGAGAACATCCTGTTTGGTTCACCAAATAATCGCCAGAGATACGACGAAGTCATCAAGGTTTGCTGCCTGGAAAAAGATCTGAAATGATGGAGTATGGAGATCAGACCGAAATTGGAGAGCGTGGTATTAACCTCAGTGGTGGCCAGAAACAGCGAATTCAACTTGCAAGAGCTGTATATCAGGATTGTGACATTTACCTGCTCGATGATATCTTCAGTGCTGTTGATGCTCACACTGTTTCTGAAATCTTCAAGGTATCTCAGTCGTGTTGCTTTCAAGGTTGTTATACTGTATTGATAACTGTTTTCTGTGTTGGAAGAATGTTTTTGCAGGAATGTGTAAGTCCTAAAAAATAAGACGACTATACTGGTAACACATCAAATAGACTTCTTGCATAATGTTGATCTTATCCTAGTAAGTATTCAATTCCTCACTGGAATGCTCAATATCATTGCCAAATTTCGTGTATTAGTGTGTATGTTTATTTTGATATCTTATTGGCATTTGGTTCACGAACCAGGTGATGCGAGATGGGATGATTGTGCAATCAGGAAAATATAATGATCTGCTAGTATCCGGCCTGGATTTCAAGTCACTAGTAGCTGCTCACGAGTCGTCCCTAGAACTAGTTGATGTTGAAACTACTTCAGGCAGCAAAGATTCACCTAGGATGGAAAAAACAAAACAAAGGTCACATAAACAAGGCGACGAAAATGAGGATGGAGCTCTGCAGCAATCTGAGGGTGGTACAGGACGTTCTAAGCTAATAAATGAAGAGGAACGAGAGACTGGAACTGTCGGTTTCCATGTTTACAAATTATATTGCACAGAGGCTTTTGGATGGTGGGGTGTAGCAGCAGTTGTGTTGTTGACCGTACTTTGGCATGGGACTCAAATGGCAAGCGATTACTGGTTCGCGTATGAAACCTCTGAGGAACGCTCGTTCAATCCTTCTTTGTTTCTTGAGGTCTATGGTACCATTGCTGTTCTGTCTGCTGTGGTGTGTGTTGTGAGAATATACTCCATCACGCTTATGGGGCTCAAGACTGCTCAAATATTCTTCGGGCAAATTCTCTACAGCATACTGCACGCTCCTATGTCATTCTTTGATACAACACCTTCTGGAAGTATTCTCAGTCGGGTAACGTTGTAAATCCAGTTTTTGCTTTCCAAATGCTATGATTTTATTTGGTTTCTGTCACCTGATATGGTAGAAATACAGCTAAAATTTTCGAGAACCAGAGACTTATGTGAACTTTTATTTGGTGCTCACATGCTTCTAATGATCAGACCAACATTGATGTTTTACTCCCATTCTTTATGAATCTCACTACGGCCTTTTACATCTATCTGATTAGCATCATCATCATGACATGCCAATATACTTGGCCAACTGTAGTACTATTGATTCCACTCGGTTGGCTAAACTTCTGGTGCCGGGTAGGGATAATATGATTTTTGGATATCTTATGGTTTCAACTTCTTGAGTTTTATTGAATATATGTGTATTTTGGGTTTCTGGGATACTTTCTTGCAACCTCCCGGGAATTGACCAGGCTAGATTCGATTACAAAGGCACCAGTTATCCATCACTTCTCTGAAAGCATTGCAGGTGTTATGACCATACGTTGCTTCAGGAAGCAAGAAGGGTTTTCTCAAGAAAATGTCATCCGGGTTAATGAGAACTTGCGTATGGATTTCCACAATTACGGGTCCAATGAATGGCTGGGTTGCCGGTTAGAAATGATTGGAAGCTTCATACTTTGCATCTCTGCAGTGTTCATGATTGTTTTGCCCAGGAGTATCATCAAGCCAGGTATTAATGCATTATAGCCTAATATTTTAGCCGAATTGGATTCTTCTGCCATAGCCTGAAGTACTTGTTTCTTCTCTGTTGTGCAGAAAATGTTGGGTTATCTCTGTCATATGGACTGGCTCTCAACTCCTCACTTTTCTGGACTATATTCAATAGCTGCTTCATGGAAAATAAAATGGTTTCTGTTGAGAGGATAAAGCAGTTCACCAACATACCATCAGAGGCAGAATGGAGAAGGAAGGATCTTCTTCCCCCTCCAAACTGGCCATCCAAGGGAAATGTTGAGCTAGAAAACTTGCAGGTGAGTTTTCGGAATTCATTTCTGACTTCTCGATAGTGTTTTAAGTTTTAAACATCTCGAAATGGAATGGCCTACTATTTTGCACTAAATTTTACAGGCAAACCTGCAGATTCATTCTTACAGTTTGCTGTTTTTATGAATCTTGTTATTTAAATCCAATGAACAGGTCAGATACCGCCCAAACACTCCTTTAATTCTGAAAGGCATTACTCTCAGCATTGAAGGGGGAGAGAAGATCGGTGTTGTTGGGCGAACCGGGGGTGGAAAATCCACTATGATCCAAGTGTTCTTCAGGCTGGTGGAGCCTGCAGCTGGAAGAATAGTCATTGATGACATTGACATTTCCATTTTAGGGCTTCACGATCTTCGATCCCGCATTGGAATCATTCCTCAGGAGCCAGTTCTTTTCGAAGGAACTGTGAGGAGCAACATAGACCCCGTTGGACAATACTCAGATGAAGATATATGGAAGGTAATTATATTGGAATTGGCAGCTGTGTTCCCATATGCTTAGCTTCTTTCTGTGGCAATCCTCTGATCATTGAGATATTATGTGGCAGAGCCTCGAACGCTGCCAGCTTAAAGACGTCGTGGTCTCAAAACCCGGGAAACTCTACTCTCTAGGTATGTTTTTTTTTCTTTTTCATTTCTGCCTTGACATAACATGAACAAGTTCTCTGTGTTGTCGATCTGCACACCGGTTTCCAATTGTTGAAAATGGAGATAATTGGAGCGTCGGGCAGAGGCAGCTTCTTTGCTTGGGAAGAGTAATGCTAAAACGCAGCAGGCTTCTGTTCATGGATGAGGCGACGGCTTCTGTGGATTCACAGACGAATGGCGTGATTCAGAGAATCATCCGGGAGGACTTCGCTTCCTGCACAATAATCAGCATTGCTCACAGAATACCAACTGTTATGGATTGCAACAGAGTTCTTGTTATAGATGCAGGTTAATATTGCACACTTCTCTTGTACTTTTTTTTTCTTTTCGTGTTATGTCTGTTAGACTGTTACTTTGTAACCATTGAAACACATCCTGCAATTTATGAGGGCTCGGTTGTTGCGCCCGTAGAAGTGGGATAGATCAGATTGCAACAATAATTTGAGAAAGTAAAAATAAAGGTAAAAATAAAGGAGGCACAGATAGAAGAATTTCACAGAAATAAGAGTTTACAACCACTCTCTAACTAACAAGCAGAAAACAAAGATAATTCTCTCTTGCTAGGAAGGAGAAAAACACTCAAGAAACTCTCTAAGATCTCTAGTATAAGAAAGAAAATTGGATTTGTTTGGGATGACTAGAATGACAAAATGACCTCCCTATTTATAGTTGAGGATTATGGGTCATTTTGTAGTTAGTCTAAAATGTAGGGACCAAATAATAATTTTAAACAAAGTTGGCTGCCAACTCCATACTCCATTTGTGCCTGCCAACTCCATTCACGTGCCGCAGATCCTGAACAGTTTGGACTGTTCCATCGTACATCTTCAGCTTGATGGTTCCAATGTCGATAATCTCCAAGGCATTATCATCGCAGCTATACACAGATCCTCCCGAGATAGGTTCATAATGATGGAACCATTCTCTCCTTGAGGTCATGTGATATGTGGCTCCCGAGTCTATAAGCCATATATCCGCGAACCTTTTTTTGTCTTCCCTAGCTATTGATGCTTCACAACAGAGAGCACTTCCATCATCTGAGGTACTTGCAACATTTTCTTGAGGATTGGAATTTTGAGGTAAATTCCAACAATCTTTCTTCAAGTGACCCTTCTTTCCACAGTTGTAACACTTTAAATTCTTCTTACTTCTTGACTTTGATCTACCACGACCACTGCTCTGGCCACGTTCTGTTGACCTTCCTCTCATCATTGTTAACGCCTCTGCCTGTTGCAGATTGACTTATCTGTCCTCCTTGTTTTTGCGCCGACTTTCTTCTTCAAGAACCGCAACTGCAACATCATCGAAGACTAGATAGTCTGTAAGGATGTTGTTTGTTAAGTTGATGATGAGCTGATCATACGAATCTGGTAAACTCTGAAGTAGAAGTTCAACACGCTCTTGTGGCTCTATTTTACAGCTTAGAGATGTAAGCTAGGAAAATAGAGTATTCATCGTATTTAAGTGTTCCGTCACTGAAGTAGATTCTGACATACAGAGAGTGTATAATTTCCTCTTAAGGAAAATTTTGTTGTGTAACGATTTGGCCTCGTACAACCTGTGAAGGTGATCCCAAATCTCCTTGGCTAACTTCTTCTCCTCGATGCTTGACAATATTCCATCTGCTATTGATAGGTAAAGATCCGACATAGCATCCTCGTTCATCTCGCTCCATTTTTTATCATCAATGAAATCCTCCGATCTTTCACTGATAGCTGCTAGACAATTGTTTTTCCTCAGGATAGCCTCCATCTTCAATTTCCACAATGAGAAATTATTCCCATTGAATTTTTCAATCTCAAATTCCGTTGCCATATTGTTCTTGAAACAAATTCTGAACAATATATCTGAAGGCTCTGACACCAATTATTGCGCTCGCAGAAGTGGGATAGATCAGATTGCAACAATAATTTGAGAAAGTAAAAATAAAGGAGGCACAGATTTTACGTGGAAAACCCCTAAACAATATAGGGTAAAAACCACGGGCAAGGATAGAAGAATTTCACTATGAGAAATAGGAGTTTACAACCACTCTCTAACTAACAAGAGGAAAACAAAGATAATTCTCTCTTGCTAGGAAGGAGAAAAACACTCAAGAAACTCTCTAAGATCTCTAATATAAGAAAGAAGATTGGATTTGTTTAGGATGACTAGAATGACAAAATGACCTCCCTATATATAGTTGAGGATTAGGGGTCATTTTGTAGTTAGTCTAAAATGTAGGGACCAAATAATAATTTTAAACAAAGTTGGCTGCCAACTCCATTTGTGCCTGCCACCTCCATTCGTACCAACTCCATTTGTTGACATCGGTTTCTTGTGTTTTCATGAGCAGGAAGAGCCAAGGAATTCAACAGGCCATCGCGGTTTCTAGAGAGGCCATCGATCTTCGGGGCTTTAGTTCAGGAGTATGCTAACAGATCATCTGAACTGTAGATCATTTGATGGGAGAAAATTTTCTTCTGCTAAAATGACAAATGACAAAAATTCCCAAGAGCCTGTCGAACGGGAGTATCTAATCTTAGTTGCAGAATCCACATACTTATTGTATGGAGTATTATGTTTACATTTGAATAACTTCATTGCACTATTTTGAAACTTATTTGTTCTTTCAAAAAAAGAAATTGACTCTTAACAACCGCTACTTGACCGTTTCAATTAGACAATTAATTGCACTCTAATTGAGCTGTTAAATAATTATGTGGAGTACTGATAACGCTAAATACGGTAATACGATCTCTTATTATTGCAAAAGGATCAAAGCCCGAGTACAAGGTAAAAGGGGCTCGAAGGGCTCGGCGGGTCAGCAGTGGGCTTTCCTACTGTCCGAGCACACTTCAAGGCTTCGTGTAGAGTCTAGCCAAAAAGATCCCTCTCTCTCCTCATTAATGTGGTATTTATAAGAGGGGAAAGTTGCGATCTCCGGGGCTCCGGCATGACGAGCACGTGGCGCGCATGCGCCTACCTCACTCCTTGCCCAAGCGGGAAAAAGCACGTGGCGGCCCCGACATATCCACTGTCAAGCAACCGAGGTCACGACCGATCTGAGGCAGTCGGACCGAACACTGGTCGGGCCGAGTGGCCGATCTACCGACCGTGAGAATACTATCTGAGTAATCCGACCAGCGTAAGCGAGTATTAACACTATCAAGTACGATCCAATCGTTTTGATGTGAAAAGAAAAAAAAAATCCTTCATCCACGCACCTGTTAGGATTGCTATATAAATGAATGGTATATAAATGAAAGGAGGTCGCAAAGGAAATGCAAGAACTAAGGTGAGTAGGATTGCTATATAAATGAAAGGTATTGCTTTGTAGTTTTTTTTTTTTATTTAATTTAAAAATACTAATTTATACATATTATTTAAAGATTGATTTTATAATTTAATCTTATACAATGAAATAGCATTTTATTGTATGTACGTATTATATTAAACAAATTAAAGTTATATTTAATTATATCAATAGTCGAAATTTATATAATTATGATATAAAATAATTTGAGTAAAAATAAAAATAATTCTAGTGTATAGTTCTCCGTTTTCACTAAAAGTCTCCCTTCCATCATTTAATGTGGCTTATATAGGAGTGTGGAGGGACATATGTCCAACACTTGACATGTCGGTCACGTGTAGTTTGTGTAAAGTCAGGATAATGACAATTTGTCTACTTCTACATGCCTTTGAAACTCTGAAGGATCGCGTGAAGGTGACGTGACTGAACAATGATCTACTCATGTTATGCATATCTTTGAATAAATAAGCTAATGTGCTACAAGTCTCATGCTCGGGAAAAGACCTCCTGATCACTTGATTGGGGATCTAACCCAACTAGAGGTCATGTTATGTTGATCGAGCAAACATATCTCCCGACTACAATTTTGATCGTATTAGAGGGTATAAGAGATAGCTTAGATGAAGGGCACTGATGCCATTTTGCATTCTCTAGAAGTTGTTGTAACCGTCACCTCTGTCACCATCCTCTCTATATAAAGAAGGATGCTCACCTCATGCAGTTGTAACAAACACTACCGTTCATCAATAATATCTCTCTGCTTTCCCTTCTCCCTTGCGTAATACATGTAGCATACTTCTGATATGGTATCAGAGCTACCACGCCGCTCTTCTTATGTAGCCGCCGTTTCAGGAGTCGACAATGCCACACTAGCAACGCATGCCAGTACTCCAATCACGCGATCGCCGATACGTCCAGTTCCAGAAGCGATTCCACAGAGGAATCTGAATTTCCAGTCGCAAAGGTCCTATGATGTAGAAGAGGAGGAGAATCCGCTCATCTTAGGCGCGAACGACAATCCTTGCACCATCCTCGTGAGTCCACCGCTCGCCGGGAGTTCAAACTATAACACGTGGTCCATATCCATGCGGAACGCTCTTGAAGTGAAGAATAAATGGAGCTTGGTGAACGGAGCTATTCCGCCGCCAAGCATGGAGCAAAATCACTACAGTGCATGGAGACGATGCAACTTGATCATATGTTCCTGGATTTTTAAATCGTTGCATCCATCAATCGCACAAAGTGTGATGCATTTTGAGAAAGCCAAAGATATATGGGAGGACCTGAGGAGGAGGTTCGTTCAATGCGATGCACAGCGCATTTCGATCTTGCAGAATGATATCTATAGCTTGAAGTAGGGATCAATGTCTGTCAATGAATACTACACCAGGAGCCGAACGTTGTGGGAGGAAATGAACACCTTGAGGCCTCTTCCCATATGCAAATGCAATCCACGTTGCTCTTGCGATCTCATTGATGCAATCAGAGAAGAAAAGGAGACCGATTAGGTAATTCGCTTTTTACAAGGCCTTAATGAAGATTACAGTAATTTGAAATCAAATGTTCTAGTGATAGATCCCCTCCCTGAGGTCTACAAAGTTTTTGTAATGGCTGAGAAAATGGAAAGGCAGATTAGCCTTACCAATATGAACTTAAGAAGTCTAGATATCAATCATACCAATGCTGTTAATGTCTCCAATGCTGCACCAAGTCTTGACAGCAATGAGACTGGAAAATAATGTCGGTAACCTTTTGTATAGTATCCGAGCACATGATTAGAGATTCGAGAAGGGTGAAATCCCTATCAAATTTTAAATTTATTTATTTTAATAATTAGGCTTTACAATGATTTTTAAAAAAATTTATTTATTATGAATCTTTAGTAGTAACGTGCTATAAAAGGGGAATTTTTTTTTTTCTCCTAAACTTATCTCTCAATAGTGTGTCAATAACATTATTATATTCAATAAAATAATAATTATTTAAGAAATTTTTCTATCAAACAATTCAAAATAAGAAAAATCATTGCAAATCACAATTATTTACATAAATACATCTAAAAACATAAATTTAAAAAATTATCGTAAATCTCAATTAATTAATTATAAATTTAATTTTAAGATTCATTGAATTTTAAATTTATTTTTTATTTGTACTAAATTTAATTTATATAATATTAACATTAAATATTTCCAATTTTTGTCGAATTAAACATAACATAAAATTTGTATTCAATATAATTCATACATATAATAATAAAATTCACTTATATAAGTATTGATTATTACAAGAAGCAGTTGAACACACTATCTTAGGGAATTTTTGTCATTTGTCATTTTAGCAAAAGAAAAATTTCTCCCATCAAAGCTCATCTACAGTTCAGATGATCTGCTAGCATACTCCTGAACTAAAGCCCCGAAGAGCGATGGCCACTCCAGCAATCGCGATGGCCTGTCGAATTCCTTGGCTCTTCCTGCTCATGAAAACACAACAAACCGAGCCCTTAGAAATTGCGGGATGTGTTTCAATGGTTACATAGTAATAGTCTAACAGACATAACACGAAAAAAAAAAAAAAAAAAAAAAAAAAAAAAAAAAAAAAAAAAA
>NC_044919.1:28682464-28714660 GCF_003576645.1 Ipomoea triloba | reverse complement strand
AAAAAAAAAAAAAAAAAAAAAAAAAAAAAAAAAAAAAAAAAGCAAGAAAAGTGTGCATTATTAACCTGCTTCTATAACCAGAACTTTGTTGCAGGCCATGACAGTTGGTATTCTGTGAGCAATGCTGATTATTGTGCAGGAAGCGAAGTCCTCCCGGATGATTCTCTGAACCACGCCATCCGTCTGTGAATCCACAGAAGCCGTCGCTTCATCCATGAACAGAAGCCTGCTGCGTTTTAGCATTACTCTTCCCAAGCAAAGAAGCTGCCTCTGCCCGACGCTCCAGTTATCTCCATTGTCAACAACTGGAAACCGGTGTGCAGATGGACAACACTGAGAACTTGTTCATATTATGTCAAGGCAGAAATGAAAATGAAAAAACATACCTGGAGAGTCGAGTTTATCAGGTTTTGAGTCCACGAAGTCTTTAAGCTGGCAGCGTTCGAGGCTCTGCAACATAATATTGCAATGATCAGAGGAATTGTCACAGAAAGTAGCTAAGCATATGGGAACATATATAGCTGCCAATTCCAATATAATTACCTTCCATATATCTTCATCAGAGTACTGTCCAACGGGGTCTATGTTGCTCCTCACAGTTCCTTCGAAAAGAACGGGCTCCTGAGGAATGATTCCAAAACAGGATCGAAGATCATGAAGCCCTAAGATGGAAATGTCAATGTCATCAATGACTATTCTTCCAGCTGCAGGCTCCACCAGCCTGAAGAACACTTGGATCAGAGTGGATTTTCCACCCCCGGTTCGCCCAACAACACCAATCTTCTCGCCCCCTTCAATGCTGAGAGTAATGCCTTTCAGAATTAAAGGAGTGTTTGGGCGGTATCTGACCTGTTCATTGGATTCAAATAACAAGATTCATCAAAACAGCAAACTGTAAGAATGAATCTGCAGGTTTGCCGTTTGCCTGTGAAATTTAGTGCAGAATAGTAGGCCATTCCATTTCGAGATGTGTAAAAATTAAAACACTATCGAGACAAGTCAGAAAAGAATCCCGAAAAGTCACCTGCAAGTTTTCGAGCTCAACATTTCCCTTGGATGGCCAGTTTGAAGAGGGAAGAAGATCCTTGTTTCTCCATTTTGCCTCTGATGGTATGTTGATGAACTGCTTTATCCTCTCAACCGAAACCATTTTATTTTCCAGGAAGCAGCTATTGTATATAGTCCAGAAAAGCTCGGAGTTGAGGGACAGTCCATACGACAGAGATAACCCAACATTTTCTGCACAACAGAGAAGAAACAAGTACTTCAGGCTATGGCAGAAGAATCCAATTCGGCTAAGAATAATAGGCTATAATGGATTAATACCTGGCTTGATGATACTGCTGGGCAAAACAATCATGAACATTGCAGAGGTGCAAAGTATGAAGCTTCCAATCATTTCTAACCGGCACCCCAGCCATTCATTGGACGCGTTATTGTGGAAATCCATACGCAAGTTGTCATTAACCCGAATGACATTTTCTTGAGAAAACCCTTCCTGCTTCCTGAAGCAACGTATGGTCATAACACCTGCAATGCTTTCAGAGAAGTGATGGATAACTGGTGCCTTTGTAATCGAATCTAGCCTGGTCAATTCCCGGGAGGTTGCAAGAAAGTATCCCTGAAACCCAAAATACACATATATTCAATAAAACTCAACAAGTTGAAACCATAAGATATCCAAAAATAAGAATATCCCTACCCGGAACCAGAAGTTTAGCCAACCGAGTGGAATCAGAAGTACTACAGTTGGCCAAGTATATTGGCATGTCATGATGATGATGCTAATGATATAGATGTAAAAGGCGGAAGTAAGATTCATAAAGATTGGGAGTAAAACATCAATGTTGGTCTGATCATTAGAAGCCTGCGCGAACCAAATAAAAGTTCCATAAGTCTCTGGTTCTCGAAAATTTTAGCTGTATTTCTACCATATCAGGTGACAGAAACCAAAATCATAGCATTTGGAAAGCAAAAACTCGATTTACAACGTTACCCGACTGAGAATTCTTCCAGAAGGTGTTGTATCGAAGAATGACATAGGAGCGTGAAGTATGCTGTAGAGAATTTGCCCGAAGAATAATTGAGCAGTCTTGAGCCCCATAAGCGTGATGGAGTATATTCTCACAACACACACCGCAGCAGACAGAACAGCAATGGTACCATAGACCTCAAGAAACAAAGAAGGATTGAACGAGCGTTCCTCAGAGGTTTCATACGCCAACCAGTAATCGCTTGCCATTAGAGTCCCATGCCAAAGTACGGTCAACAACACAACTGCTGCTACACCCCACCATCCAAAAGCCTTGGTACAATATAATTTGTAAGCATGGAAACCGACAGTTCCAGTCTCTCGTTCCTCTTCCTTTATGAGCTTAGAACGTCCCGTACCACCCTCAGATTGCTGCCGAGCTCCATCCTCATTTTCGTCGCCTTGTTTAAATGACCTTTGTTTTGTTTTTTCCATCCTAGGCGAATCTTTGCTGCCTGAAGTGGTTTCAACATCAACTAGTTCTAGGGACGACTCGTGAGCAGCTACTAGTGACTTGAAATCCAGGCCGGATACTAGCAGATCATTATATTTTCCTGATTGCACAATCATCCCATCTCGCATCACCTGGTTCGTGAACCAAATGCCAATAAGACATCAAAAAAAACATACACACTAATACACGAAATTTGGCATTGATATTGAGCATTAGGAATTGAATACTTACTAGGATAAGATCAACATTATGCAAGAAGTCTATTTGATGTGTTACCAGTATAGTCGTCTTATTTTTTAGGACTCCCCTTACACATTCCTGCAAAAACATTCTTCCAACTGTCAGGTATATTCTCGATCTTTATAGACCGGGGCGGTCCAAACATTTTAGAGGCCGTGTGCGAGATTAAAAAAATGGGCCCCTCACTAATTTTTTATTTTCTAATATAATTATAACACTAATTATAAATAATAGATATATGTATACATATACATATATATGGATGGAACCATTCTATCATGGGCCCTGGGCGGTCGCCTATCCTGCCCGTGGTTAGAACGGGCTTATAGAAAACAGTTATGAATAGAGTATAACAACCTTAAAAGCAAAAAGACTGAGATACCTTAAAGATTTCAGAACCAGTGTGAGCATCAACAGCACTGAACACATCATCGAGCAGGTAAATGTCACAATCCTGATATACAGCTCTTGCAAGTTGAATTCGCTGTTTCTGGCCACCACTGAGGTTAATACCACGCTCTCCAATTTCGGTCTCATCTCCATACTCCATCATTTCCAGATCTTTTTCCAGGCAGCAAACCTTGATGGCTTCCTCGTATCTCTGGCGATTCATTGGTGAACCAAACAGGATGTTCTCTTGTATGGTCCCGTTCTGAATCCATGATGTTTGCGCAACATAGGCAGTTGAACCACAAACTCTTACCTGTTAAAATTACATTAAAGAAACATAGATTAGTAGCTACCTAGGAAAAAAAATGCTGTGATGCTTGTTACATTGTGCTCATTGATCAAACTAATGATAAAGACTAAAGAGGGAGCATACTTTCCCTGAGTGCTTGTGCATCTCACCAAGAACTGATGCTAGAAGAGATGATTTCCCAGATCCAACCGTCCCAACTACAGCTGTAAGTTCCCCTTTCTTAACTTCAAAGTTTACATCTTTCAGTACTTTCTCACCTCGTTCATCGTCCCAACTAAAAGTGCCATCTTTCACTTCCACAGCAATTCCATCCCCACAGCCTTCCACTCTTTCCACTGACTTGTCAGCCAATTCCTTACTAATCATATATTTATCCAATCTCTCGAGAGATATCGTCGCCTGTGAAAAAGAGATCATGGATTGTGGTAAGGTCCTGATTGGCTCCTGCAGCATCTTAAAGAGTGAAGTTGCTGTAAATACTGTCCCGGCATCGAGTGGAATCCCCAACAAAATCGCGCTTCCAAATGTGAGTGTAGCCATGAGTAATGGAGTGCTCCACATAATAATCATATTCCCAGCAATCGAATACATAAACTTAGATAGCCACCCATATTCTGTATCCCGGAATGATTGTATTCTCTCATTGAAATGATCTTCCCAGGCCTGGAACTTTATGACACGCATGCAATTAAGCACCTCGTTCGTTGCCTTCATTCTGGAATCGCGGTTCTTCATGATATTGAACTGGAACCTGTTGTTTCTCCGAGTGCCAAACAGAACAAATAGTAAAATTGCAGCAAGTCCAGCCAGCGTTGCGACTGTTGAAGCTCCAAGGTTTAGATATAGGATAGTTAAAGCTATGGAAACTTGCATTGGCATAAGCCATACATCGTGTATCTGCAGCATCATATCAGACAATTGCTGAGCATCTACAGCCATGTAGTTTACGATCTGCCCAACCCCGTGATCCTGTCTAGCTGAGCAGGTAAGTCTCAAGCCCTTCTTGTATAACGAAGTGATGAGTGTGGACCGGATGAGCATTCCGAGCTTCTGGGAATTGAAATTGAAGTGACGAGCGGTGAAAACTTCAACAAATTTGGCAACCATGAGAGTGCCGACGAGGTAGTATCCTTCATAAGGAGATGTCCTCTTCCCCGACGTGTAATTAACAAACCTCTGGATGAGCAATGGCCCAATGTACATCACACACAGCCTTATCATTGCAAGTGTAGCAGTAAATAAAACCTCTTTCCAGAAGCAACGCAGCAACGTGGTTATCACAGGATGCTTCGAGTTCTCTTCAGGCTTAGGCCAATTTCTTTCGAAAAGCTCTGACATTCTCTCAGCTTTATGCTCTGGTGAAAGTGTAGGAACATCATCAAGCTTCAGCGGTGCCTTGTAACCCTTTCTCAACAACGGGTTCATCCAAATCCAAAACGTTTTGGATAGGAGCGAGGCCGAAGCATAGCCAGTCACATTGGATTTCCCCAAAACAGTTTCATTCTCGCTTGCTTCATCATCCACTTCTGATTCAGAATCCCTTGTCATTGTTAATATTCCAGTTGATCCTTTCACAGCAACAATCAGAAGAACGACTGAAATGGGAAACGCCACGAATGAACTTATATCCTCCAACATCAAATTAGTATCACTTTCATGTGCTGAGACTACACGAGTAATCCCCGAACCTAGGAACAAGGTCATTACAACAAAGTCTGCAATCCAGAACAGACGAAGGGACATCGGATGAGTTACAGCTTGGAATTTTTTCTCATGACCTAATAGAACAGTGATGACTAAATGAGTTATTGCTTGAAGCAGCCAAAATAGCCCATCTATGGCATTCCATGAAGATGAGCTACTCCTGATAAATGTGAAAATGCATAATGCTAGAGAAGCAATTCCTAAAATAGCCGAAAGAATTATGGATAACTTAAACCAAACATCCGTTTGAACTCGAACTCTTTGGCTTTGGATGAGAGGCGTTTCAATGCCATTACTGGATCCATTGGATTGCCTATCAGAACTGAACTTAGCATAGAGCTTCTGGATTGCAAGCACAACTAGAGTAAGCAAGAACAGGACATCAATGACAGACAACAGAGCTCTTTGAGGACATGGAGAAAGGAAGATGAATCTCAGCCATCTGATTGCAGACGAAACAGACACGTCCTCCTCCGGGACAGAACAAGAAAGCCATGCAATCCAAGAACCTGAAGAAGAGGACATGATGCTATTCTCCATCTTCAATCCCAACAAGTCTGCTGTCTGGAAACTGCAAAAACAAAAAACAAGTAATTACATTACACAACCTTTTACAGATTGGATCATATCAGATCTTGATACCCAAAAAAACAAATTCCACTTCAACAAAAAACCAGCCAGAAACCAAAAACCAGAACTTTGACGGAAAAAAACATACCTGTGTCGTCCTAGATTCCACCCACAAACCTTCTTCAACCCCAAAAACCTTAAACTGGCCCAGACGGAATCTTATCAACCTGCGTTTCAAGTGAATGCATGTTTTCATTCATGAATATATATATATATATATATATATATATATATATATAATATATTACACATAACATCGGAAGTGGTCAACAGATTTTGACAATCCAGTGCAGTCAACAATTTCGAAAAAGATGGTGTAATCTACAATGATTACGACAACAAATGACTAGACAATTAAGTTGAACGGATACTGGTAATTTCCTTGTCTGACAATTTTAAGAGATTGCCAGAATATATAAATATACACACACTACTACACTATGTGTACAAATATATGTTCGGAGTTTTGTAATAATTAACTAATATTATTACAAAATTTGATTTAAGTTAATATTGTAAATTACTCAATTTCTTCATATACGTTGTTATTAATAATATAGTGATAGGATCATCGCAATACTAACCATGTCGTATTGTAATATTGTAAATTACTCTTTTAAGAAAACAATGTCGATTTCCTTACAAAACCAACATTTGTTCCAATTAAAAGAATTAGTATTCTCGCACGCGTCGCACGACCAATGTTTAGCTATTTAGAAATTAAAAAATTATTTAAATTGTGTATGATTAATGTAGTGCATATGTATGTATAAAAAAATTCTAAATATTTATGAAGACGTATTTTGTTAATTTTATAATTTCATTTCCTTAATTATATTTAATATTTTATTGATTATAATTTAATGAAATTGCTACAAATATTGCCGCAGAAGAAATATTATATTTCTCAATAAAGTTAATTATATTAATTATAATTACCAAATATTGTTGCAATTACTATACTAATTTCATTAACTATATCAATTTTAATATTTTTTTTTCTATTCCAATATTAAAATATATTACAATAAATTAGCATAATAATTAAAGAAATTGTTGAAATATAATACCACAAAATTACCATAATAATTACATAAAAAAGTAAAAAATTACCATAATAATTACCATTAATAAATATTAAGAAATTAAATTAAAAATAATTATATATTAAAGTAAGTATAATTTATTTTGTGTCAATAATATTACACTGAAAAATGTGAAGAGATTTACAATAAATAATACAATGATTATGACAACAAATGACCAGACAATTAAGTTCAACCGATACTGGTAATTTCCTTGTCTGATAAGTGGCAAGTTTAAGAGATTGGGAGAATATATAAATATGCACACTCTACTACACTATGTGTACAAATTACAATGCAAATATATTTTCGGAGTTTTGTAATAATTAACTAATACTATTACATAATTTGATTTAAGTTAATATTTTAAATTACTCAATTTCTTCATATACGGTGTCATTAATAATATAGTGATAGTATCATTGCAATACTAAAACAAAACATATAACATCAGACATATTACGTTACCTTTAATAAAATCGTCATTAAAATCATTTCAAAAAACTCTTTTAAGAAAACAAGGTCGATTTCCTTACAAAACAAACATTTGTTCCAATTAAAAAAAAATTAGTATTCTCGCACGTGCGTCGCACGACCAATGTTTAGCTAAATTACCATTATAATTATTGTTGCAATTACTATACTAATTTCATTAACTATATCAATTTTAATATTTTGTTTTCTATTCCAATATTAAAATATATTACGATAAATTAGAATAATAATTAATGAAATTGTTGAAATATAATACCATAAAATTACCATAATAATTACATAAAAAAGTAAAAAATTACCAGAATAATTACCATTAATAAATATTAAGAAATTAAATTAAAAAATAATTATATATTAAAGTAAGTATAATTTATTTTGTGTCAATAATATTGCATTGAAAATGGTGAAGAGAATTACAATAAATAATTATTAGGCAATAATATTAAAAATTAATTATTAAGGCATGCATGATTTATTTTGTACTAATAATATATAATAAATAAGATATAATATTATTAAATCGTACGTGGTCGACAGATTTTGACAATCGAGTGCGCTCAACAATTTCAAAAAAGATGGGGTAATCTACCGTGATTACGACAACAAATGACCAGACAATTAAGTTGAACCGATACTGGTAATTTCCTTGTCTGACAAGTGGCAAGTTTAAGATATTGCGAGAATATATAAATATGCACACACTACTACACTATGTGTACAAATTACAATGCAAATATATTTTCGGAGTTTTGTAATAATTAACTAATACTATTACATAATTTGATTTAAGTTAATATTTTAAATTACTCAATTTCTTCATATACAGTGTCATTAATAATATAGTGATAGTATCATCGCAATACTAAAACAAAACATATAACATCAGACATATTACGTTACCTTTAATAAAATCGTCATTAAAATCATTTCAAAAAACTCTTTTAAGAAAACAAGGTCGATTTCCTTACAAAACAAACATTTGTTCCAATTAAAAAAAATTAGTATTCTCGCACGTGCGTCGCACGACCAATGTTTAGCTAAATTACCATTATAATTATTGTTGCAATTACTATACTAATTTCATTAACTATATCAATTTTAATATTTTGTTTTCTATTCCAATATTAAAATATATTACGATAAATTAGAATAATAATTAATGAAATTGTTGAAATATAATACCATAAAATTACCATAATAATTACATAAAAAAGTAAAAAATTACCAGAATAATTACCATTAATAAATATTAAGAAATTAAATTAAAAAATAATTATATATTAAAGTAAGTATAATTTATTTTGTGTCAATAATATTGCATTGAAAATGGTGAAGAGAATTACAATAAATAATTATTAGGCAATAATATTAAAAATTAATTATTAAGGCATGCATGATTTATTTTGTACTAATAATATATAATAAATAAGATATAATATTATTAAATCGTAAGTGGTCGACAGATTTTGACAATCGAGTGCGCTCAACAATTTCAAAAAAGATGGGGTAATCTACCGTGATTACGACAACAAATGACCAGACAATTAAGTTGAACCGATACTGGTAATTTCCTTGTCTGACAAGTGGCAAGTTTAAGAGATTGCGAGAATATATAAATATGCACACACTACTACACTATGTGTACGAATTACAATGCAAATATATTTTCGGAGTTTTGTAATAATTAACTAATACTATTACATAATTTGATTTAAGTTGTAACCCCTCAGCTTTTCCGATGAGTTCAGAGTTCGAAAAAAAAAATTTAGGCTATGACATCTATGTGAAGATCTCTCGGTGCACCAAAAGAATTTTTTTTTTAGAATAAGTTATTAATAAGCTGCGATCTACGTACCGGTCACAAACCGTAAAATTTTAAAGGATGCATATACAGTTCAAATTTCTCCTAGAAAATGGATTACTAAGTATGATACGATTAAGCCTGAACTTTCTACTTAGTTCAAGAGAAATTTAAATGGACTATAAGGGTGAAATTATTACGAACCTCTGTACCTGTATTTTGCGAGATACCGAAAATTTCCCGATTTTAGTGGTTATTGACGGGATTATTTTTAGAATAATTTTGGTGTTAGAATTTTCCCGAATTAAGTTAT
The DNA here is from genome assembly GCF_003576645.1 of Ipomoea triloba. Lineage (NCBI taxonomy): Eukaryota > Viridiplantae > Streptophyta > Magnoliopsida > Solanales > Convolvulaceae > Ipomoea > Ipomoea triloba. Next base: position 28,705,206 of record NC_044919.1, on the reverse strand, counting down.
AATCCTCCGAACTTTTATCTGATTTAAACCCAAACTGGCAAAATAAGTTCTACTCTTCAAAGATCCACCATGGGGAGTTGACAAGTGTCACCCTATTTCACCACATGGTAATTCAATTAATGCAATGTCATAAGAGGTATGGTAGGATCATACTTGTTTCTTAACCTTCAAGTTAACCTCACATCATCATCTCTCCCATCTCCCATTTTCGAAAATCATAAGGAAAAGAAGAGGAAGGAAACCTCATTCTTCTACATTGTGATCAAGGACTCCCTAGCTTTCTCTTCAACTCAAGTGCTCTACTATAGGTAAAAACTTTGGTTTGTTCGGTTAATATGACTAGAATCCTTCCTAGAATTTAAGTTTAAACTAAGGATTCATGAAATTGTTGTTATTATGGTGATTTTGTTTAGGATCTTTGGTGAAAGGTTTGAAGGAGAAGATCATCAATTTCTACGGTTTTAAAATTCTACTTGGGAGGTAAGGAATCCCTTAAGTTGGTTTAGTCACTTGAAGGTGATCAAATGCTAGTAAATTATGTGACTAGGATTTTTATTTGAAAATTATATGTTAAGTTTATGGATCTACAAGTTGGCTCAAAAGACTACATCTTGATTTTTGGTAATTTTTGTATGCATGTTCACAGTTAACTTATGCATGTATATGTTGTGTTTACATTCATGGAGGCTTATACTTGTGAAAATAGTGGAAAAACGGGGCGTTACAACCCAGTCTTGCTGGCCAAAGTTGGCAGAATCGGATGGACGCAGCCTGGACGCGCGTCCATCGGCGCCCAGGATTTCGGCGTCGCGGCCGAGAGGCCGGACGCCACCGCGGACGCGCGTCCGCAGGTGTCCGAAACTACGGCGTCACGGCCGAAAGGCCGGACGCAACCACGGACGCGCGTCCGCTGCGCGTCCGTGGCGCCCAGAATTTCAGCGCTAATGCCGAACGAGCGGACGCGGCCCGGATGCACGCGTCCGCCGTGCGTCCGCCGTTGCGGGTAACCGCGAGCCCGCGCGACGCGGAGCCGTTTTCGACCGAACTTTTCCCCGATGTTTTTGCTCCCGAATGTTATGATGTTTAGAAGGCTTACGGGCAACCGAGTCAATTTTTGAAAGCTCAAATATTATTTTGTAAATTATGTTCACTAATTTGGGAAAAATTGTGTTTTTAAGAAACAAGTGTGACCCTTGTCACTTGGAATTTCATGGTGAAAAGTCATTAACAAATATGTGTATTTTGGAAATATATTTGGATAAGAATGATCGTGTGAGTCATCACACGAATGTACTAATTAAACCCAAGGGAAGAAAGAATGTTTTGAAAACCTTAGTTTCTGGATAATGTTGTTGAGATGTTAACTTTACGGGAGGCCTGCAGGAGCCGTGGCCCGAAAGTTATTGAGATGTTTGACTTTGTGGGAGGCTTCTGAGCCGTGGCACCAAAGTTATTGAAATGTTTAACTTTACGGGAGGCCTGCGGGAGCCGTGGCCCGAAAGTTATTCAAATGTTTGACTTCTTGGGAGGCTTGCGAGCCGGGGCCCGGAAGTTTATGAGATGTTTGACTTTGTGGGAGGCTTGTGAGCCGTGGCCCCAAAGTTATTGAGATGTTTAACTTTACGGGAGGCCTGCGGGAGCCGTGGCCCGAAAGTTATTGAAATGTTTGACTTCTTGGGAAGCTTGTGAGCCGGGGCCCGGAAGTTATTGAGACGTTTGACTTTGCGGGAGGCTTATCAGTCGGGGCCCCAAAGTTGTTGAGATGTTGACCTGCGGGAGGCATGAGTGCCGCGGCCCGAGGTGTTTGAAAATATTCCAAGTATGCCTTACACTTATCCAGGGGGAAACTAAGTGAAATTTTACTAACTATGAAAATCTAGTTACTCCGTAACTAGATTGAAGAATAAAATGTCACGAGTTCTGAACAGTAAAGTGTGTGTGTTGTTGAACTCACCTTTTGAATTAAATGTTGGAATTCTCAGTATTGAAAGTATTATAGGCTGATGTCTCTCACATGCTATGCTATACTCTCTTTTGTCGATAATCTGGTTGCAGGTAGATTGCAACTAATGGGTAACGTTTATAGTTTCTAATTATTATGTTGTTTTTGAAACCTTTGTTTACTTTCGAGTGACAATGGATTTCCTTACTTAGCCGTCGTGCTAACTACACTTCATTGTGTCCGTTATCAGATGGAATCTAGTGTGGGCTCATGCAGCCCAGCGGACTCCGATCCATCGGAGTATGAGTTCCCCGTTCTAGACTACGATGATTACGCCCAGTACATACTTGATGGTGACCCGTACGCACCCGGCTATGCACCAGATCCTCCTGTGCTGACTTGTACTCCCAATCCTGCTCCCACTATTGTCTCACCAGCGGTACCGGTTTGGTCCCCGGCCCCTGTCGAACCGTTGTGTCCTTTTGACGTCATCCAGGCTAGTTATGGGTTTTACCCCATAGAGGTTTTACCCGATAGCGACCCTCTCGAGTTTGTTGTTCGCTATCCATACCCGTGGGACCCGAGTCCCCCAGACTATCACGAGGAGTGGATGATGTATATCAATACATGCAAGTTTCTGGACCACATCACTTGGTTTGAGGGTGAGTGGCACGTCGTTTGGGGCACCTACACTGGCCCGGTGTACCACTCGTTAGACTAGGTAGTGTCTAGGGTGGGGAGTCAAGTCTGATCTTTTGTGTATATATATATTTTTTGTAGCTATGCAGGTCTAGAATGACTAGCAAAGTCGGGTCTAGCTTAACTCCTTTGATGGGCTGTATTTAAAACCTTGATACATTTTGGTAACTAATTTAGCTACTCCTTTTGTCGATGCTATACAAATGCACATCAAGTTGATGGTTATGATGTTTAGTGCAGTTCACTTATCTTGAGCCTGTGCATCTAGATCGAATCCTATCTGAATGAGATCGGGTTCAGTCTAGGTGTGGCGGTAACTACTCCGATTGTTCGATACAGTCGAATCGGGGTGTTACATAAGTTAATATTGTAAATTACTCAATTTCTTCATATACGGTGTCATTAATAATATAGTGAAAGGATCATCGCAATACTTAAAAAAAAACATATAACATCAGACATATTACGTTACCTTTAATAAAATCGTCATTAAAATCATTTCAAAAAACTCTTTTAAGAAAACAAGGTCGATTTCCTTACAAAACAAACATTTGTTCCAATTAAAAAAAATTAGTATTCTCGCACGTGCGTTGCACGACCAATGTTTAGCTAAATTACCATTATAATTATTGTTGCAATTACTATACTAATTTCATTAACTATATCAATTTTAATATTTTGTTTTCTATTCCAATATTAAAATATATTACGATAAATTAGAATAATAATTAATGAAATTGTTGAAATATAATACCATAAAATTACCATAATAATTACATAAAAAAGTAAAAAATTACCAGAATAATTACCATTAATAAATATTAAGAAATTAAATTAAAAAATAATTATATATTAAAGTAAGTATAATTTATTTTGTGTCAATAATATTGCATTGAAAATGGTGAAGAGAATTACAATAAATAATTATTAGGCAATAATATTAAAAATTAATTATTAAGGCATGCATGATTTATTTTGTACTAATAATATATAATAAATAAGATATAATATTATTAAATCGTAAGTGGTCGACAGATTTTGACAATCGAGTGCGCTCAACAATTTCAAAAAAGATGGGGTAATCTACAATGATTACGACAACAAATGACCAGACAATTAAGTTCAACCGATACTGGTAATTTCCTTGTCTGACAAGTGGCAAGTTTAAGAGATTGCGAGAATATATAAATATGCACACACTACTACACTATGTGTACGAATTACAATGCAAATATATTTTCGGAGTTTTGTAATAATTAACTAATACTATTACATAATTTGATTTAAGTTAATATTGTAAATTACTCAATTTCTTCATATACGGTGTCATTAATAATATAGTGATAGGATCATCGCAATACTAAAAAAAAACATATAACATCAGACATATTACGTTACCTTTAATAAAATTGTCATTAAAATCATTTCAAAAAACTCTTTTAAGAAAACAAGGTCGATTTCCTTACAAAACAAACATTTGTTCCAATTAAAAAAAATTAGTATTCTCGCACGTGCGTCGCACGACCAATGTTTAGCTAAATTACAATTATAATTATTAGGCAATTATTATTACTCAATTACACTAATATATGTGTAATTATACTTTTATACCTTAACTATATTCATTTTCACCACATCACATTTAATTTTTTTCTTCCTCCTCCATATTTGAATGAATTAATTGTAATTATTATAAAAAAAATAAAAATAAAATTAACAACCCATATTTGATTAATCTTTTTAAAGTTTAAATAATTTAAAGTTTTCAAAACGAAAGTCTAATTAATTTTTTTAAAGTTTTTAAATAATTTTCAGTCAATTATTAATATCCTTTTCCTTTTCAAATTTGCCTAATTTCCGTTTCCATTTCCATTAGGATCTTTTTTATATTTTCAATCAATATATAGAAATTTTTGTTATTATGAATTTAAATTTAAAGAATAGAAACAAATAAAAAGATGTTAAATATACAATATAATAATATAGTTTGACTTTTATATATTTGGTCAAGTATCTATTTTCATAACATACAAAATTTAAATTTAAGTCTTGTATGGTTAATATAATCTCTAATTTTATAGAAAAAATTCACATAATTAAGTTTATTTATTCCTAATTATAATATATATATATATTATAGCTCTAAAAATTTGAATAATAACTAAAATTCTTATACTTAGAAATCAATAAAAAATGTAAATTTTAAATTTTGTATGAATAAGTTTAAATTATAATAGGGCGCATTTCTTTATATAATTGTATAATACATTATATATACACATAATATTTATTAATCTATATATAGAAAAATTCTATAATATAATTTCATTAATTATAGTTTATATTGATAGATTTATAATTAAAAATTTATATTTAGAAATTAAAAAATTAAAATTTAAATTGTGTATGATTAATGTAGTGCATATGTATGTATTTTTTAAAAAAATTCTAAATATTTATGAATACATATTTTGTTAATTTTGTAATTTTATTTCTTAATTATATTTCATATTTTATTGATTATAATTTAATGAAATTGCTACAAATATTGCCATAGAAGAAATATTATATTTCTCAATAAAGTTAATTATATTAATTATAATTACCAAATATTGTTGCAATTACTATACTAATTTCATTAACTATATCAATTTTAATATTTTGTTTTCTATTCCAATATTAAAATATATTACGATAAATTAGAATAATAATTAAGGAAATTGTTGAAATATAATACCATAATAATTACATAAAAAAGTAAAAATTACCAGAATAATTACCATTAATAAATATTAAGAAATTAATTTAAAAAATAATTATATATTAAAGTAAGTATAATTTATTTTGTGTCAATAATATTGCATTGAAAATGGTGAAGAGAATTACAATAAATAATTATTAGGCAATAATATTAAAAATTAATTATTAAGGCATGCATGATTTATTTTGTACTAATAATATATAATAAATATTAATATTTAAATATTATAAGGAAATTATTATACTTTCCTTTTGAATTAGTCTTTTCCACATATAAATACAAATTTCTAATCCTTTTAAAATAAAAAAAATTTGACACACCTCAACCAATTTATCTCTAGTGTCCCTCATCATTTCTTTCTCCACATCAGTAGGGCTTCTCCACCCTGTATCTTCCGCATCATTTTTTTTTTTTTTTTTTTTTTGCATCAATAGGTTGACGAACCAGAGCCGCATTACTGGAATGGATTCTATTTTCATTGCCTCATCAATCAAACGATCAAAAGCTCCCAAATCTCACAAGCAATAGTAGAAGACAATGCAGAGCGCTTAAACTCACTCTTTGTGTTCTCTTCCGTATGAATTTTCTACTTTTTATAACTATATTCCCCTGTACTTCAATATTTTTTTGCAGTTTATATCGCTTGTATGAACTCAAAGATACTTAAGGAGGCTCCACTTCAACAAAAGATAAATAAGGAGGAAGAGAATCGGTAACAGAACCCTAATGGTTTAGTTTATGGAAGAGCGTAGAGATGCGATTGAGGATGATGGCGACGGTGATTTTGATAATTTTGTAGGGTTTTATTTAACTCATAGTCAGTATGTTGACTTCGAGGTTTGTACATGCCATTCAAGTTTATATGTTTTTCTTATACAAAGCTATAATTGTAAATTTATATTAGGCAATTATATTAATATAATTAATTATTAAGGTAAGTATAATTTATTTTGCACCGTGGACACATTATTTTTAATAATTTCAATTTAATAATATTATATCTTATTTATTATATATTATTAGTACAAAATAAATCATGCATGCCTTAATAATTAATTTTTAATATTATTGCCTAATAATTATTTATTGTAATTCTCTTCACCATTTTCAATGCAATATTATTGACACAAAATAAATTATACTTACTTTAATATATAATTATTTTTTAAATTAATTTCTTAATATTTATTAATGGTAATTATTCTGGTAATTTTTACTTTTTTATGTAATTATTATGGTATTATATTTCAACAATTTCCTTAATTATTATTCTAATTTATCGTAATATATTTTAATATTGGAATAGAAAACAAAATATTAAAATTGATATAGTTAATGAAATTAGTATAGTAATTGCAACAATATTTGGTAATTATAATTAATATAATTAACTTTNAATATTATTGACACAAAATAATTATACTTACTTTAATATATATTATTTTTTAAATTAATTTCTTAATATTTATTAATGTAATTATTCTGGTAATTTTTACTTTTTTATGTAATTATTATGGTATATATTTCAACAATTTCCTTAATTATTATTCTATTTATCGTATATATTTTAATATTGGAATAGAAAAAAATATTAAAATTGATATAGTTAATGAATTAGTATAGTAATTGCACAATATTTGTAATTATAATTAATATATTAACTTTATTGAGAAAATATAATTATTTCTTCTATGGCAATATTTGTAGCAATTTCATTAAATTATAATCAAAAATATGAAATATAATTAAGAAATAAAATTACAAAATTAAACAAAATATGTATTCATAAATATTTAGAATTTTTTTTAAAAAATACATCATATGCACTACATTAATCATACAAATTTAAATTTTAATTTTTAATTTCTAAATATAAATTTTTAATTATAAATCTATCAATATAAACTATAATTAATGAATTATATTATAGAATTTTCTATATATAGATTAATAAATATTATGTGTATATATAATGTATTATACAATTCATATAAAGAAATGCGCCTATATAATTTAAACTTATTCATACAAAATTTAAAATTACATTTTTTATTGATTTCTAAGTATAATATTTTAGTTATTATTCAAATTTTTAGAGCTAGCATTGAAAATGGTGAAGAGAATTACAATAAATAATTATTAGGCAATAATATTAAAAATTAATTATTAAGGCATGCATGATTTATTTTGTACTAATAATATATAATAAATAAGATATAATATTATTAAATTGAAATTATTAAAAATAATGTGTCCACGGTGCAAAATAAATTATACTTACCTTAATAATTAATTATATTAATATAATTGCCTAATATAAATTTACAATTATAGCTTTGTATAAGAAAAACATATAAACTTGAATGGCATGTACAAACCTCGAAGTCAACATACTGACTATGAGTTAAATAAAACCCTACAAAATTATCAAAATCACCGTCGCCATCATCCTCAATCGCATCTCTACGCTCTTCCATAAACTAAACCATTAGGGTTCTGTTACCGATTCTCTTCCTCCTTATTTATCTTTTGTTGAAGTGGAGCCTCCTTAAGTATCTTTGAGTTCATATCAAGCGATATAAACTGCAAAAAAATATTGAAGTACAGGGGAATATAGTTATAAAAAGCTAGAAAATTCATACGGAAAGAACACAAAGAGTTGAGTTTAAGCGCTCTGCATTGTCTTCTACTATTGCTTGTGAGATTTGGGAGCTTTTGATCGTTTGATTGATGAGGCAATGAAAATAGAATCCATTCCAGTAATGCGGCTCTGGTTCGTCAACCTATTGATGCAAAAAAAAAAAAAAAAAAAAAATGATGCGGAAGATACAGGGTGGAGAAGCCCTACTGATGTGGAGAAAGAAATGATGAGGGACACTAGAGATAAATTGGTTGAGGTGTGTCAAATTTTTTTTATTTTAAAAGGATTAGAAATTTGTATTTATATGTGGAAAAGACTAATTCAAAAGGAAAGTATAATAATTTCCTTATAAATATTTAAATATTAACTATATATACATAAATAAATAAATTATATATATATATATATATATATATATATATATCCGTTACAATTTTCCTAATTATATAATTATAATAATTCATAATTGCCTAACGTACATATATAATTATATATTGATTGATTTGCAGTGATATAGATATATAGGGTATGATTTCTTATTTTTATTATATACATATATTTAATTGACTTAATTTTTTTATTAATTATATTATTACTAAAGACCAAATAATATGCAATAAGTTCAGTTGTTAAGCACTCTGTTCTGTAATCAAATAAAATGATGCATGGGTGTAGAATCAATATGTAATCAGATAAATAAAACTAATGTAACACTATAGTTGCTAGACTGCTACCACATCAGTTTGTAATAATCAAATAATATAGACAACTAAAAATAATGCTTGACTGTTAGTGCTAATATTGAATTGGAAAATGTTATGCTATTACATCACTATATATATGGTAGATAATGCAATATTACCAATTATAATTATAATTATAATATTACTATAATAATCAATTATAATTAATATTATTCTATCATAATAATTGGGCGGGAAAATTTTGGGGCAGGATATTGTTTTTATATATAGTATAGATTAAAATTTAGATACAACGTCAGTTTTTTGGAAACCAAAGTCATTTTAAACAATTTCAAATAACTATTTAAAAAAAAACAATGTCCTATTAAAAAAATTAAAATTTAGATACGACGTCGGTTTTTTGGACGTCGGTTTTTTGGAATAACCGATGTCGTATCATTATTATTATTCAGAATAAGGGTCAAATAAACCATCGAACTACACCCAATAATGCAATTAGGTCACTGAACTTAAAAAAGTTACAATTGAGTCCCTAAACGGCTAAACTAACCAATTTCATGCAATTTGTCCAATTTACAGGTTTCTAACAAGTTACAACTAGTTAATATATTTTTAAAAATAATTTTTTTGAAATAACTATTTAAATTAAAAAAAAAAACATCTTTCGATCGTCTCCATAGCTGGAGACGGCCCTTCGTCTTCGGCAATGGAGACGAAGAGTCCATGGCCGGAGATGAAGCTCTTCGTCCATCTCTAGTCGGAGACGAAGAGCCTGCCTCCGGCAATGGAGATGATCAAACGATGTTTTTTATTTTTTTATTTTAAATTTAAATAATTTTTTTAAAATTTTTTAAAAATATATTTTAAATTAGTGGTAACTTGTTAGAAACCTGTAAATTGGACAAATTACATGAAATTGGTTAGAGGGACTCAATTGTAGCTTTTTAAAGTTCAGTGACCTAATTGCATTGCTATGTGCAATTCGATGGCTTATTTAACCGTTATTCCTTATTATTATTATTTTAAGATAGTGGCAACTGGTTTACGTATAGAACCGACATCGTCTGATAATTTTGTTAATAAAGAAATACAACTCTAATTTTTCTTAAAAAGCGGCATATAATTTTTAAGAAATTAAAAATAATAAGATAAAAATCAATATCGTATATATTTTATAAATTTTAACTTCCTTCTTTGTGCAAGGCTCTGCCTCACAACACACCCACTGAGTACCTGCTGAGCACATGCATAATTTTAATGTGTTGGAATACAAGGGTAGTGCAACACATAACCATGCCAGCATGGCGAATGACTTTTGTCTGGGCTTGGGTCGGTTAGAGCCCTAAACCATGCCTGGACCTGGGCATGGGTTTGTTTCGTTATGGGCTCAAGTTTTTTTAATAGGACATGAATTGACCCTCTATCAGTTGTTATGCCATGGACTCGAATAAGGTGGACCCAGGTCCATGTTTACAATTTTAGAATTCTATGTTCATAATTTTTGAACTTTATGTTCACAATTTGTGAACTCTATATTCACAATTACAAAATTTTATGTTCATAATTTCAGAGCTATATGTTCACAAATTCAGAATTCTATTTTCACAATTTCAGAAATCTATATTCACAATTTCATAACTCTATATTCAATAGTATAATACAATTTTTGAATCTATATAACAAAATTGTGAATATAGAGTTAAAAAATGTGAATATTGAGTAATGTAATTTTGTATATTAAGATTTAAAATTGTAAATATAGAATTCTAAAATTGTAAACATAGAGTTTTAAAATTGTGAACATAAAATTTTTAAATTGTGAACATGAACCAGGGTCACCCGGTCCATAGCATAATTTGCCACCCTCTACAAGCCACTCTCGGTTCAAGATAAATTTAGCCCATGACCGCCTATACATACTAGTAATGCAAGTGCTATTGGTTTGACTAACCTTTTACAATTAGGGTGTGTTTGGTAACCGTGACTTGCGAATAATGTTTTTCGAATTTTCGATGTCAGTTTGGCATGTAATATTTTCTACTAATGTCACTATTAAGTGGTGCAAATCAATAGGCCATTTATGACCATTATGTTGTGGTTTTAAGATGGCACGTAGGCAAATCAATAGGCCATTTATGACTGTGGTTTTAAGATGGCACGTAGGCTATTTAAGCAACGGCTCCTCGAATAACTTTACAAACTACACCATCTAGTTTCTCAGGAGACAAGTGGTAGAACTTAAGTTTCAAGCAATGCAACAACTATGGTGGGAGATGCTCGATCCTATGGCTTCCGCTATCAGGTTAAATCATTACAGTGCATTATGATTTTATGTTTATTCTTACATTTGGTATCAGAGCAAAAATATAATCTCTGCCTAGTTAATTAGTTTGATTATGTATGCAATATGAATATTATTCTGTTGAATACAGTATACACATATTTCTGTTTGCTTTTTTTTCCAGTATGTACATATATATTTGGTTTCATATATATGTATATACATGAAAATTTATCCGAAATAATTTTGGAAAAATATTATTGTTTCTCGAAATTTATACATATAAACTTACTGCTTGTTCGCCAATAATTTTGTATTCAACATCGCGACGGCGGCGTGGATGGACTGCATCAGTGGCGTGGTCGATGTTGCGACCAAGCGATGCCGGTAGAGAAGCTGGCTTTACGACGACGAAGCTGGGCTTTCCGGATCCTCTCCCAATGGCGGTGGCTATGGCGAGCGTCGGCAACGGTGGCAGCTCCGAACTCTGGCTTGGCGGCGTTGGCGCTGGCGTTGCGACCAGAAGGGATGGTGGCGGGCGACGGCGAAGCTTGGTTACCGCCGATGGTTTCATTGCTGCTTCTCTTCTTCCTCAGGCAACGTCGGCGACGGAGCTTGGAGTTGCAGTGACCATGAGGGAGCTGGTGGGTGGCGACGGCATTGGCGTTGTGATGGAGAAATGCGGCGATGGCGGAGCTGGGATCTCCGGAGACATCATGGTTTGTCTTCTCCTTCAGGTGACGCCGGCGACAACGCTCTTCAGGCTCCAGTCAACGACGGCGAGGCTGGTTTCGGCGGCGCGGCGGAGTTGGTTTCCCGGTGGAGCAAACACCGACAGTAGGCTGAGAAAGGCGATGGTGATGGCGATGATGATGGCAGTGGTGCTCTCCGGCATGGCGCTTCATTCGATAAGTCCATCTCCGTTCGTCTCTTCTTTCTTTTGCTGACTGCGGATGAATAAGGATATAGCAGCTAGGGTTCATGAGGTTGATTAAAGAACATAATGCTATAGTTTTGTTGGTTGGGCCTGATGTTTTGATGGATTAAAATAATACTTAATTGTTTGGGTTAGGCCCATTTCGGCCAGCCTAGCCAACCATAATAATAATCAATCATTATTGCATGGACCATAAATAAAAGGTACATTATTTTTGTACTGAAGGTACATTATTTTAGGGTACATTATTTTTGTACTGAATGTATATTATTTGATATATACTATCAAATAATGTACCTTTACAAAAATAATGTACCTTTTATTTTTGGTCCACACAGCTGTGTGGACCATGGTCCATGCAATAATTTGTCCTAATAATTGGACCTATTTAATTTATTTGAGGCATTTGGTTTTGCCTTAAATTTTTGGGTTCATTATTATTAAAGATATGGACCTGCTTCAGTTCTTAGGCTTGCTTAAGTATTTTTTCCATATCATATTTGGGTTTCTTTTAACTTAATTGTTTAATTTATTTTTTTCGTAATTCATTATTAGATTATTATTCATCTTTAGGAAAATATTAATTTGTTCTTTGAATTTTAATTTAATATTGCGGTGTATAATAAATTGCTTGAAATATTGCATTTTATTTAGAATATATAGGTTAATATGCATAATCATATCATGCTTGGTGATTATCTTAGGGTTATAATTATGCATTTAGAAAAGCATGTTTTAAAGATGTATTTAGCATATTATTAACTTATAAATTCTTTTTGAAATATCATTTATTTTTGGATTCATTATGACCCACTAAGATAACTAGTTTAGTTTCCCCTTTAATTTTAGACATACTTTAGTCTTATGTCTCTTTGGGGCTTTAAAACCTATTTTGAACAAGCTATTTGGGACGTATCTAGGTCATTAAAGTATGGTTCACGCCATAACTGAGTGATATTTTAATAATATTATTAGTGGTAATTGAACAAGCTATTTCGGACCAATTGTTATCATATTGATATATTGTTGTCGATAAAGATAAAATTGCTATTTTTCGTGACTAATTGTTGTGATTTTGTTAATAAAATCAATAAAGTTTTAGTCAAGAACTGCTTTTAAATTATGCCTTTATATCAGTTAATTAAAGTTGAAAATATTGGTTATTATATTTTTCATTAAAGTTTTTCAGATTATTTGAGTTAAAATTTTCCCAAAAAATGTTTTAAAAGCTTGCGGTTTTAGCAATTTGTTTTTCCATTTTAAATCTCCTAATTGTTATAGTATTATGTGATTATTATGACTATTCATTGAAATTTTATCGTAATTTGATAATATTTTTAATTATAGAGTGTGATTTTGTATCACAATTTTGGAAAAATGCATATGTTTTTGGCAAATTGGAGATTATTTTCCTTTTCAGTCTTGCCGCAATAATTTCGATTATGATTTTAAGAATCATATTTTCAAATTCCTTTGAATTTGCTTGTCCAAAACTTTTATGGTAATATTAATTGATGATATTAAGTAACATTTAATAATAATAATAATTATTATTATTATTACTAAATGTTGTTCCGTTACGATTAAAGTAATTGATTATTCCGTTATTACTACTATGTAATAATTATTAGAATTATTATAGTAATAACGATTATCGGTTTTTGAACCGATGAATCAATGATTTGTGTCGTTATCATCGTTAGTTTTGGATTTTGATAGTATGATTTGAAATCATAATTTTGAAACGCTCTCATTTTGATCCAAAACATATATGTGTTAATAATAATATTTTGTAACGTTTTATAGTTATTGCTATTAAATATCAAGGGTTACGATTGGGGAAATTGATTGTTCAATTGTTACTGTTACATAAGCATTATTACAATAATAACGGTTATCGGTTTTCGAACTGAGGAATCAATATGTCGTAACATTGATATCATTATTGGTTTTTGGATTGTGATGCCCACTTTGATTGAGTATGAATATTTGATTTTATATTCATATTTTTTAATGAGTTTGTTTTATGCATATAATTAAAATTAAGTGCATAATATTATGATTTAAATTATGAAATTTAATTTTGTGAGAATTTAATTTGTAAATGTCAACATATCATATAGTTTTGATATGGTTAGAATTTACAATTTTAAGCTAGTTCTCATAAAGTTTATTATATGCATTGAATCATTTTTGCATTGGGCATACAAGTTAAAACCTTTCAATTACTGAAAAGTATATAGTTATTATAGATTATTATTATTCAGATTTTATAATCCTTCAAGTTTTGGATTTATGTTATTATTTGAATAATAATTTTATAGCTCATTTTGAATTGCTATTATGGTGTGCAATTTATTTGGATATGAGCTTATAGAATTTCATGCATAATTGTTCACTAGCATAACATTTTCTAGTTATGTGAATTTATATATGCCTTAAGCATTGCATATGTTAGGAATTATAAAATTCCCTGTTAAGTTGAACTTTATGTGTGGACTTATATACGGTAGTGTATTATGTTTACGCATCTTAAGAACGTTTAAGGTGTTCACTTGAGATTAAAAGCCTTTTCATAAGGTGAACTATTAAGATTTGGAAAGATTATCCGTCAATTATGCCTTTTGTGTGAGAAAACATGAACCATGAAGTATACTTGGAATTGTTTATCACATTGTTGTATAATTGTTTTTAGGCTTTAAAGTGAGTTAATTCTAGCAATGGTCCTCCGACTATGTTGATTTTCCAAAATTAGTCCTCGACTTTTAATTTGGACAATTTAGGTCCCTTGACTTTCAAATTCTTTCAGTGTTGGTCCTTTCGTCAAATTTTGGTTAAGTTGAGGTCAAATGAGGAGGTAAAATTGTGCGTTCACCTGTTTAGTATATTATTACTCGTATTTCTCCTGTCATATACATTGTATATATGAATATAATCTCAGTCGAAATCTCAATCGAAGCCATATAATCTTTGTCGAAGAGACTTCGACTAACATTATATTCATATATATAGCGTATAAGACAGGAGAAATACGAGTAATAATACATAAAACATGTGAACGGGCAATTGTACCCATTAATTTGACCTCAACTTAACAAAAATTTGATGAAAGGACCAACGTTGGAAAAATTTTGAAAGTCAAGGGACTTAAATTGTCCAAATTAAAAATCGGAGACTGTTTTTGGAAAATTAACATAGTCGGAGGACCATTGCTGGAATTAACTCATTTAAAGTTGATGCCTAAAATATCAAGATAATCATCTAGTGATCATATAATTTTGATTAATTAAAGAATAGCCACAGTATTTAATTAAAATTTTGTGTGATCACATACAGCCATAGACGTATTGATTGTGATTAATTATATGATATAATGAAATTTAGTTCACAGACAATTTTATTATGTTCATATGATTAATTATGGTAAAAACACCAAACTATATATGATCATAATTTAGCCCACAGGCAATTATGTATCAGAATATAGTTTTGGTGAGTTTTATCATACTCTTACAGATAGGAGGAAAGTTAATTTATTTAACATATGGTTATGATGTAAATAAATTGAGAATTGTCATCTTCTATCATAAAATTTTGATATATGTACGTATTCAAAGAATATTATTCTTGAGGTTTATCCACATGAAGGTATTAGTTTAGTTTCTTTTGTGTGTATTTATTATGCATTAAAAGGAAATTAGATTAATAGCTTGATGAATTAATATTCTTTAGTGTACATATATCAAGTGATCAATACAATTTCATAACTGAAATTAGTAAGATATTTTGATCACCTTGTAACTAATTACATAAACTATAATAAAATTTTTATCGGTAGATTTTATCATAGCTTATGTAAATAGTCAGGATAAAAAATCAAATCATATTTCTGAATTTACCCACAGGGATTGAGAAAAGGAACATGGTTTGATAGTTTTATCATAAGCTTGTAGATGGATCTAATTGAATAAAACTTTAGCCTACAGACAAGTTTTATGTCACTAGATTCTTCTATTTGATTGTCATAAAGTCTCTGTTGAGTCTAATTGAATAAATCTTTAGCCTACAGGCAAGTTTTATGTCATTAAGTTCTTCTGGTTAAATTGATGATCAAGATAAAATTTTATCATACCATTCATTTTAGAATTTATAACTTTAAGGTCAGTTATAATTCTATGAGACATGGGTTTCATTGGCAACACATGTATTTTGTTAATCTCCAAAAACTTAGTAACTTTAAAATTGTTACTATACATGGCTTACTTGGTTTTTCAGCCCAATCACAATAGATCCTTTTTGAATTTTAGACATGATATACTTTTGGATCCTTATATTGGAAGTGTACATATCTAGCCAAATTTCAACTATAGCAATTTAATTTGTTCAATTAGTTGGAAATTGTGTCTATTACATGTACATATTTAGCATGTCCAACTATGGTGGGCAATTCTATTTCTTGTTAAACTAGTTGGACATGAGGATCGTTAGTGTGTATGTATATCATTTATATAATGCTTAAGAATGACTTGATTAATGGGAGTAATGGCTTGACTAGTGGGAGTGATCATTTGATCATTAAGATATCCCATTTCAAGATTGTTCCACTTCAAGGATACGACACTTTGCCTTGTTAATTATAAAATCAATAGTTCAAATTGTTTGAACTAAAAGTTGTGCAACATATTTATGAAAATGTTGTAACAACTTTAATAGTTTTTATTTTAACAATGGCATGAAGTTTATGGTGAACTATCATGAGTTGGATTCTTTAGCATTTATTGGAGTTTTTGGTCTCATCAAATTGATCTTGGGTCATTAAGATTTGAAAAAGGCTCAAAAATTCAATGTTGAGAGACATAAAGTAAACAAAGATTTATGAGATTGATTCATCTTGAGGGTTTTTTATATTGATACATTTGTGTTGTTTCATAAAGTTACATAAATAAATCCTCGTTATTGCTATCTGGCATAAAAGTTGGGCTTTCTTTTTTGTTTTGGATCGAGATTATTTATTAGGTGTATGTTTAAAGTTTCATTGTGGGCTTAGACTTATTGATTTGTCATTTAAAGCCGTTAGAATATGGACTACTCAATTACTGTCTTTGGCTAAAATAAATGAAAATGGAGTAGCAGACGTGACAACTCCGAAAACTTAGTCATCATAGATAGTATTAAAGATAAGGAGTTGGTCATGTAAAATATTAGCATTTTGCTAATAGTTTCGAATCCTTACTTAAGGCATGCTTATAATAATTTTTAAGGATCATACAGGATACATGGAACTAATTATGTGACTATATCGTACGTACATACATTTTGTCACTTCTATGTAATATGGATGGTTCCTCATATGGTTATGCACATATTTATTTGAGAAATATCCTCAAGATTGGACCAAGAATAAACGTAGAGTTTATTTATAAAGAACATGAGTTTGAAATCAAATACATGTGATGCATAGTTGGTATTACTCACACTTTAATTTAGAGGGCATACCTGATACCACTATGATTCATGTTTTTTTTTTTAAATGAAGGTTGTGCCAATGCTTGCACCAAATAGAAAATTGTAACATTTCCATCAATATTGTACAAATCAAGCGGTGTGAGTTTATAAGGTCAAATTTAGCCATTGTGGCAGTAATTAGTTTTTGATAACTAATTACAAATCAAGAATGAACATAAGGTTTATTCATTAAATCATTTTGTTTTCGGTCCTATGGCTTCCGCTATTAGGTTAAATCATTACAGTGTATTATGATTTTATGTTTATTCTTACATGACAACGTTCTATACGTGTAGTGGGGTGCTTGGGCCTACCCACCCTATTTGTTCCATGATCTATGGGTCTACTGGAGCTACCCACTTCGATCGGAAATTGCGGGCAATGGAAATATTTTTCGTTGACCAAGGAAAATCAGTTCATTTTTCCGGAAAATGACTTACGTAAGTCATTTTCTGGAATCGCCAAAATGACATTCCGCATGTTCTCGGCCAAAACCAACTTATATCTCATATCACCCATGACCGAAAATGAACCAAAGAGGTGAGAAACCGTCAGAAACCGATGAAAATCGTTGAAAACCGACGGACACAGTACAGGTTTCTGAGGAAACCCGTTGTTTTACGTGTTTTTTTAAATTTTATTTTTGATTTTTTAATTCTATTTTTAATAAATAAAATTATTTTAATATTATTATAATTTTTTATATTTTAAATAAAATAATTACAATGTTTAATTATACAATTCTACCTATTTTTCAGAAAATGAACCAAACACACGTAAAGACAATTTTTCAGAATACATCTAAACATTAGAAATAAAACTATTTTTTAAAAAATGACTTATTTTCTGAAAAATTATTCATTTTCCAAAAGTTATTTTCCTACTTTCCAAACGAAGCTTACTTGCGCTCTAATGGACTCCAACATGACCTTCTTAATTGGCCATATGTCTCGGTCGGCTGTGCATCCTTACGGACCACTAATTGACCATCACTATTACTTATGGACGGTGAAATATTTTTATTTTCAATAAAACATTTATGCCTAAAATAATGTCACTCACAAAATCTGGGAAGAAGTAAAGAAATTGGGGCATAAACCCTAACCCTAAACCCACTTCCGCCTTCCGGCGCGCAGAGAGAGATGGGGAGGTCGCGAAGGAAATACAAGAGTTCAAGAGCTAAGGTGAGAGTAGGATTGCCAAAGAAAAACCCTCACATATTCAAACCGGCGTTCAATGTTCCGCCGAAGCTCCGGTCTCTCCTGGATCCTCACTCACAGTGGGACGAAAAGGGCAGCGTCATTGAGAATTACAAGTCCTTTGGCGTCGTTTCCAACCCCAACTTGCTCGGCGTCCGCTCTCGCACCTCCCACATCGTCGAGAGCGATTCTCTTCAGGTCCCGCCGCCCGCTTCCGCCGATGACGCCGACTCTGACGCCGAGTTCCAGCCTCTCGATTCCGGCAGCGACCTCGAGGAAGACGGTCAGTCTTTGCATTTATATGTTGCTTTTTAATTAATCAAGAGGATGAAAGTGGTGCTAGCTATTATAATGCTTTTGTTCTTGGTGATGATTAAACCTAAATCTTAGTTTCAAAAAATAAAAATAAAAAAACCTAAATCTCATTTGTTTAGATAATTCAACCTAAAATAGTTCTCTGTACTAACAATTCAACCTAAAAACCTAACAATGCTTGTACTGAGGAGTTGTGGGAATGCATCCTATGAAATATGAATGCTGGTTTGAATTAAACATATTTCCCCAATAAAATTACAAATTCAGGCTGTAAATAGCTTAATCTGCGAATCTAGTTTGTTACCATTGTTGGGATGCTTCTCCCCTGTTTTCATAACTTTTGTCTGCTGGCTTCCCCTTTCCTAGCCGTAGGTTAGATATCACACCCATGTTGCATAAATTCATGGTTCTTGTAGTGCACTAACAATGCTTGGAGATTTACAGACCTGAAGTCTGCACTTGGAAAGAAGCGACGAGATGGGCAGAGTGCACCTCCACAACCTTTAACAGCGATGCAACGGGTTTATGTTCGCAAACTTGTGGAGGAATATGGAGACGACTACCAGGTATGAAGTGCCTTTGACATCCTTTATCACTCACTTACTAGCTCTGCCATGTCTTTCTCTTAGTGGAAATGATTTTTTTTTTCCTTTCCCTCTTTGGTTGCAGCGCATGTTCATGGACACGAAACTGAACAAGATGCAGCATTCGGTGGCAACACTAGAGAAACTATGCAAAAGATACCACATGTACCAAGATAAAAACCCCTTGATTGTGGGTAGTTGAGTTGAGAACAAATGTTGTACAATTCAACACATTGCCAATGGATTGAACAAATGAGTTTAGACACATGATGAGGGATGTCATAGCTTTACATATTTCAAAGGTTTCTTTGTAGATGACAATATTCTGTTACCATTTCAGTTTAAGATATTGTGTGGATGATGCCATTTTGATTAGGGTGTCTACTTGAGATCTTGTTCTTAATCTTGCATAACCTCTAAACGAACTATGAACCTGGCTTATAGTTCTAGTATGCTTTTTATCTCGTTTTATGTGTCTAGTGACAAGTAAAATAAGATATAGGCTTGAACCATTGGCTCACCATTGTCGTGGAACCAAAAGGACCTTCTCAAGCAAAAGTCATAATGGCTTAAGACCATCCAACACTACAAAAATATTTGCACCATTAATAACTTGTCTGTCATCCAATTTGTAGATATTGATAAAAATTCGCAACATTAACAACTTGTTAGTCATGCAATTTGTATATTGATTGGCCATTCACAATCCATTTATTGATTGACTTCTCAATGGATGTTCTGGAACACTCAATTATCTATACTATAAACCTTCCTTGAAGCCACCAAAAAATGGTTCTCTAACTCAATATGGTGTCATATTGCTAAATGCTAAATTAAGGAATATTAACATATTTCATATTTCCGTAATATTGGAGATTAAGCCCAATTACAAATACAATTTTTTGGAAGCCTATAATGCGAAAAGTATTTTTATCATAAAAGCCCACCGGCCCACGTTCTATCCCGCATTTCAGTGCCTCTATTATCACTGTCGCGTTCCTCTTCGGACTTCAATCGACAGTGACCGGATTTCAAAACCCTACTCTGTAAACCCTCTGTCCGGTAATTTTTTTTTTTTGAATTTAGCTTTATGATCTAAATTTTACTCGCGTTTATATGTGGTGCATAATCTCTAGCTTCTGCAATTTTGAGCTAGTAATCTTACTCTTCTTTTCGCAGTGCTTGCTTTCGAAGTCCTTTTCCACCGGAAATGAGGTTTGTTCATTTCGCTTCGTTTCTGTTTTCATTGTTCTCTCCGTTTTATGATGCATTATGCTGTCCAAAACCCTAGCGAGTAAAATGAACACTGGTAGATTATTGACGACCTTCTTTTTTCTTTCTTTCTTATTTTACAACTCAATGAAATATCGATTACTAATTCACGATGTGTTTTGCAATTGTGCAGTCGGCCAATGGAAGAGGATGCACCTGTAAGTTTTCTATTTGTTTCCTATTTGATTACCAGCTCCCTACATTATTTTCAAATTCTTTCCTTTTTTGGCCTAGGGTATAATCTTATTCATTTGCCTTCAGTGTCCATGATGAATTTGAAGTTTAGGTATATATATATATATATATATATAATTATTGAGACATCGTCCTTCTGCATTCATTTCACATAACTGAACTCCAGGTTTTGAAGTTAGTCTAATGCAGTGCATCTCTTAGTAGATTTTGCTGCCTAAAAAGGAAGATGGAAAAACTTGATTGGTCACACCAGTAGCATTATTGATTCTCTCAAATTCCTTCTCTCATCACCTTTTGCATTCTTTTCATATACTCCATATAACTGAACTCCAGATTTTCATGTTAATCTATTGCGAATTCTCCCTCAACATTTCTGTCTGAAATGAAAGGCAAGTAATAGGGATATTGCTTTAGATGATTTGTCTGATACAATATATA
Organism: Ipomoea triloba; assembly: GCF_003576645.1. Classification (NCBI taxonomy): domain Eukaryota; kingdom Viridiplantae; phylum Streptophyta; class Magnoliopsida; order Solanales; family Convolvulaceae; genus Ipomoea; species Ipomoea triloba. Next base: position 28,683,733 of record NC_044919.1, on the reverse strand, counting down.
ACTAGATGAAACCTCCATCTGTCTGCTTCTTTTATTTAGTAATACATGCTGTGTGTGTTTCTTATTTGATTCATATGATGATTTTTTTATTATTACTATTATTTTTATTTTGGTTCTTTTTAAAGTTTGATTTTATTGCTTGCCTTTGTCAGGGGAAGAATGAAGAAGAGGAATTCAACACGGGGCCACTTTCTGTCCTCATGATGAGTGTCAGGAACAACACACAGGTATTTGATCTTACTATGTTAACGCTTTTTGTATGTGTTATGCTACATATGCACCCCTTCCTCCCCCTCTTCCCCACCCCAACAATATATAGTTCCTAATTAAGAAGGTTTGCATGTTTTTATTTGAAAGAGAATACAGTCTTGGATATATATTTTTTTAAAAAAAACTGACAATGTTCCTTACTCTTTGCTGGCATTTAGGTGCTCATCAACTGTCGTAACAACAGAAAGCTTCTAGGGCGTGTCAGGGCTTTTGATCGGCATTGCAACATGGTGCTGGAAAATGTTAGAGAGATGTGGACTGAGGTGCTCTTTTATTGAAGAATTAGATATCCTGATATGTTTTGAACTTTTTAGTAGTATAGTTTCCCATTTGTTTGATATCTACGTTTTGACTGCAGGTTCCCAAAACTGGCAAAGGGAAAAAGAAAGCTCTTCCTGTTAACAAGGATAGGTTTATTAGCAAGATGTTCCTACGTGGAGATTCTGTGATCATTGTCCTCCGAAATCCTAAATAGAAGGTATTCCTCCTTTGTTCTATTTTGTTTGAGTCCCTGAGGAGTATGAGCACCATGTAATTAACATTCTTCTATATTTCTGTTTTATGGATTATATCTTTAACATCCATGGACTTGAGATTAATTGTTCAAACCTTGGTGTCTTGTGCCTGGAACTGAAATTAGTTGATGGATTCTTTATGCACATGGCTGAAATGGGATGTCACCAGTATGAGACTTTAATTTTTTGGGCTATGACAGATCAATGTTCTTCCTTCAACTTCATATCACTTGTTTTATGGCAATTGGAGTGAAGAGGATACAAAAGAATTAGCACTACTATCGCTCCAAATTATAAGTCCCCATTAGTGACCTTTTTTTCAGTGTCAACCCATTATCTCCCCCCCCCCCCCCCCCCCCCCCCCCCCCCCCCCCCCCCCCCCCCCCCCCCCCCCCCCCCCCCCCCCCCCCCCCCCCCCCCCCCCCCCCCCCCCCCCCCCCCCCCCCCCCCCCCCCCCCCCCCCCCCCCCCCCCCCCCCCCCCCC